>NC_061112.1:139073660-139339805 GCF_002878395.1 Capsicum annuum
TTCTTCTAATGAATTGAAAGTACTAATTTAAATGACATTATTGTTTTATCACGGGATCGAAAATTGGTCAATGGACTAAAAGTTGTTATTTTCTTCGAAATTGATTGACTTATTTTAACACGACACATAATTTTAAAAAAATAAAGAAACTTTTAAATTCACGATCTTAAATTATAGATATGTTTAATGTATCAAAACGTCTTTTAAATTTGTAGTCTTAAAAATGTCACGTGAAAAAATAGAATTAAGAGGTTACTAAAAAAAGAAAGAGTCATTTATTTTGAAAACTGATTAAAAGTAAAGCAAGTCAAACAGTTTAAAATTTAATAAGTAGTTGCTATGAACAAATAATAATAATAAGAGAGATGTGTAGCTAAAGAAATTGAGAGATAAATTTTATTTTTCTTCAAACTGTTCTATAAATAAACCTACAAGTTCCTATTCATAGAAGAAAAGAAGTTGTTGTAAGTTTTTTCAAGAGTTGCTTGCGAACTGCGTGCATGAGCAACTTGTTTGATTACAAATTCATCCAATTGTAAAATTATCTAGTTACAAGTTTATTTGATTACAAGTTTATATCATTGTAAGCTTATCTAGTTGCAAGTCTATCCAATAAGTTTATCTAGTTGCAAACTTATCCAATTATAAGTTCATCTAATTGCAAGCTTATTCAAATGGAGACTTATTTAGAAAATCATATATTTAAAAAGATTTTGATATATCTCTATTTTGATTCAAGCGAATTTACATAACACAAGCATTTAAACTGGATTTTTCTTTAAGAACACATAGATGGATGATTTCAAAGCGTTTGAACGTGAGATATGAGGTCTTGATATCCTCAAGGTTCGAACAAATGGTTTGGAATCATGACTTGGGATTCCAAACCATGATTTATATTTTATATATAAAAAAATCATTTTAAACTTTACAAGAAAAGATGCATGTTGTCGTAGAGATCAATTACTGAATGTTTGTAAAATTGTGTAGTTGGAAGTTTGTAATTGAAAATATTTATTCTGAGAAAATGACCAAAAGTCCCCCAACCTTTACCCCAAATTCCAACTACACACTTATACTTTGTAAGGGTCCTATAACCCCCCTGAACTATTTTAAAGTGGAATATTTACACCCCTAAAAGTTCATATCCAGATATTGTTTCAGGCAGTGAGCTACACTCATTGCCACGTCATTTTAAAAAAAATTTATCTAAAAAATTAATTATTTTACTTTAATTATTTTAATCTTTGTCCATTTTTTTCCTTTCTCTTCATCTTCTTTTCTTCATTCTCAATCCATATTTTCCCTTTCTCTTCATTTTTTTTCTTCAATCTCAATCCATTTTTTCTCCTTTCCCCTCATCTTCTTTTCTTCAATCTCAATCCATTTTTTCCCTTTCTCTTCATCTTCTTTTCTTCAATCTCAATCCATTTTTAATTTCTTTTTGCTCAGAAACTCAGATCTTGAAGTGTAATTGCACTAAAAATTAATTGGGTTAGGTATACCAGAAGGAAAGTCAAGAAAAGGAAAAAGAGAGTTAATTTTGACAGTTGTTAGGGAGGAAAGGGAGAAATGTTGGGTTGTAGTTCAAGAAAATGGAGCTACTCCATTATAATGAGTTAGCTCGGAGCTTCAATGACTCATTTTTCAAAAGTAGTAACTTTTTCAAGTTGAGAAAAAATTCACTTTCTTGATTGTTTGCTTACTTTTATTGATGGATTTGGCATTTTATCAATCACCAAATCATGATAATCTAGTGCTCATTTGCACATCTGTCATATCTTGCCGTGGTTATTAAAAAATTTTACTACTTGTGAATACCCACCTGATTTGGTGCTGATTTTTTAATTTCTTCAAATTCAAGAAGTGTGTGCTGTGTGTGTATAAGTTGTTGTTTTTCAATTCCAGTGAAGTGTGTTTGTGTGTGTTTTCTGTCAATAGAAAAATCAGGAGTAATGTGCAATGTTGAGATTGAATGTTTGTGTGTTGTTTGATCTTTATTGTCGGTGAATAATTGCTCATGTTGGTTTGTTGTCGATTCTTTGGTTATGAACTGTGTGATGAAGTCAAAAATAATAAACAACATCGAATTTAAAATTTTTTGACAACCTTGAAGTGAGAAACAATGACCATATCAATTATTAAATTTCCGACGATCTTAAATTCGAAAACAACCAATAAAACCAATTTCAAAATTTTCAACAACCTTGAAGCCGGAAATAATGAACAATACCAAATTTAAAATTTTCGATGACCTTAAAGTCGGAAACAATACAAAATTTTGAAATTTTCGACGACCTTGAAGTCGAAAATAATGGACAATACCCATTTTAAAATTTACGACGACCTTGAAGTCGGAAATAATGGACAATATCGATTTTGAAATTTTTGATGATCTTGAAGTCGAAAATAATAAACAGCATCGAATTTAAATTTTCCGACAACCTTGAAGTGGGAAACAATGAACAATATCAATTTTTAAATTCCCACGATCTTAAATCTGAAAAAAAACGAAGAATATCAAGTTTAAAATTTTCAACGACCTTGAAGCCGGAAACAATGAACAATACCGAATTTAAAATTTTCAATAACCGTAAAGTTGAAAACAATAGAGAATTTTAAAATTTCCAGCGACCTTCAAGTCAGAAACAATGGACAATACTCATTTTAAAATTTACGACGACTTTGAAGTCGTAAATAATGGACAATATCGATTTTAAAATTTCTGACAATCTTGAAGTTGAAAACAATGAATAATATCCATTTTGAAATTTTCAACTAATTTGAAGTCGAAACCAATCGATTTTGTGCTTGGAGATAAGGAAAATGATAAATTCTTTTTCGATATCATTGATGAGTTCTTGGGTGACATTGTTTGTAAGAAGAAGAAGAAAGAAAATGAAAAGAAAAAGAATAATTAAAAATGAATAAAGAAAATAAAGAAATATTAAAAATAATTTTTTAATAAAAAGAATCGTTCTCACTCTCTTTAAAGAGGGTGAAACACACTCTCTTGCCATGTCAGCGTTCAAGGGGGTAATAATTTCACTTTAAAATAGTTCAGAGGGTCATAGACCCCCGCAAAGTATAAGTGTGTAGTTGGAATTTCGACTAAAGGTTGGGGTAATAGACCATTTTCTCTATTTATTTTTAAAAGAAACATGCAAGATATGTGATTTATCAATGTGTTATTTTAGGATATTCCAATATATGTTTATTCATTGGGTAAAACTGTAACAAAATTGAAAATTTTCATAACTTATGGAATTTTCATATTTATAAAAAAAAAAAATTAGTATAATTTAAGAAATTGAAATTATATGTTGAAATAAAACTTCAACTTCAAATCAATTTGATTTCATATTGCATATTCAAACGGACTCTTAGATCGTAAAAAAATGCTTTAAGGAATAAATATTTAATGTTGCCGGTAAACTATGAAATTTTGTTTCTCTTAATATGCTAAAGATAAAATATATTTTTAACATATACTTCATAAATAAGTAAAAGTAAATGGATGGCGTAACAAGGTTGTAATACAAGTTTATCACTTGAAACTTTTTTCCTATTCCTTTAATGACCTCAAAACACATGCAAATGGCCACCATTTTTGTTATTTCCAACCACATTAGATTCAGCATCATCTTAGCTTCAATCCCCAAAAAAGTTCCATATCAATATTCAAACTTTGTGCTATAAAATTTTAACTTAAAGTTGAAATAGAAAACACACCTAATACTCCCACAATGAATGAAAAAACAAACCAGCACTCTATTTCCTTCTAGACTAGATAAGAATAACAGCTCTTAATCCAATTTCCCAATTAAATCAACGTTTAGATTACATCCACGTGTACTCACCTGATTAATTCTTCAGAAAAGCTCGATCTGTGTCACACTAAATTGACCAATCAGAATGCAGAGAATTGCGAAGCCGGGATTCGTTCCTTAATATAAATAGCGTAAGGCGCATTCCAGAATGATCACAGCAAAATTTGTACTAATTCAGTTTGAGATATTTTTTAGGATTGTGAGAATTGTGAAGATGTCGGCAACCGGAGAAGTTGAGAATCCCGCCGTTGTGATGCCGCCGGTAGAGGCTCCGAAGGTTGAGAAGCAGGCTCCGGCGACGGGGAAGCCTGTTAAGGAGAAGAAACCTAGGGCTAAGAAGGCTAAATCTGCTAAGACTGTTACTCATCCTCCTTATTTTCAGGTATTTATTCTCTAAATAATAGCTAATTTTACATATAATTACGTTTCGTGCAAATTTTGAGGTTGATCAAGTGTTTTTTTGGATGAATTTTTTGCAGATGATTAAGGAGGCTCTGTTGGCTCTGAATGAAAAAGGTGGATCGAGTCCACACGCAGTTGCAAAGTACATGGAAGACAAACACAAGGATGACTTACCAGCGAATTTCAGGAAAATGCTTGGTCTTCAGTTGAAGAATTCTGCTGCTAAGGGAAAGCTTATCAAAATCAAGGCTTCATACAAGCTATCTGAGGCTGGTAAGAAGGGAACAACAACAAAAGCATCTACCCAAAAGGTTCCAAAGGCTGATTCTAAGAGGAAAACTAGAAGCACCAGGTCCGTGTCCGCTGTAGTAAAGAAAACAGAGGCGGCGAAGAAGGCAAAAGCTACGCAGAAGCCGAAGAAGGCTGGAGTTGGAGCAAAGAGGGCAAGGAAGTCTACTCCGGCGAAAGCAAAGCAGCCAAAGTCTATCAAGTCTCCTGCTGCTAAAAGGGCAAAGAAGGTTGCAGCCTAAGTATGATGGTGGTGGGCTAATATAGAAAGTAGATAATAGGAGGAAGGAATAATGATTTGCTAGTTGTAGTTATGTGAATAGGAAAAATGAAGCCTTTTACTTTCCGTCATGTAGTAGTGTAGGGTAGGGTCAAAATCTCTTCTGGGGTTTTGCTACAGTTTGGCTATGATCGTCTTGTATCTGTGCAAATAGAGGTGGTGTTCTGTTAATGAAGAACTTTATCTTGATAAATTCTATTTAATTTTGATTTACGATCACATAGATTCAAAGCATCTTTGTTGTTTTAAACTCCATACAAGTCGAAAACAGGAAAAACAAACAGAACAGAGGAAGTACATCTTTTTAATTCATTGTTCCCCCTTTACTACTTATTCATACATTGATTTTCTGTAGAAGAAGCCATAACACTGAGGTTTGTTACGGTAATCTGAGGAAACAAATGATATACAGAATTGCTATTTTCGCTGTCTAGGCAAAGGCTATTTATCACCCAAATCAATATTCATTACAACATATTTTAACGAAAGCAAAAGTACAGTATATATGAGGCCATTCTGATAAGGTGAATTAGAACTCTGACAAAGACGGAGCAAATGCCTTCTCCATATTGTGAGGTCCCAATTGAACGGACACACAGAAGCTATTTTAATGTGCTGTAGCGGTTTGTGCCGTGGAATAGACAGGGTCATAATCTTGAGCACCACTACCCATTTTTCGGCGACCCACCCGGGAATAGCGTTTGTTTGATATCTGAGGTAATGGATACATAGATATGGTAGTTGTGCAGCAGGCTTGACTGCCAACCACCATGACCCCATTTATAGCATGGCTGTGTCGTCCCAGTACAAGAGCAAACTGGCACTGGCATGGCAGACTCATCAAAATTGATTTGGTTCAACCCCAAATTGTCTTTCAATGACGTGAGCTGTGTATCTCCTTCCTTATTATCCATTTCTTGCAGATTTGCCCAATCATCTTATGCTGTAGCAATGACCTGCATATTTAAACATTATGCGCCAATTTTTCCCACTCTTGGAATTTCGGCTTTCTTATTTGAGTGGTCAGCTAACAAGTAAGCATAGTTGGTTCATGTTAAACTGTAAGCGTTTAACTTGCAAGAGGACTTTTTGTGGATAAATTTCTATGAGCAAAAATAAAGGAAAGAAAGTTTGCTACTTAGGATATCATCATGTGCTCAAAAGATATTGTATTGAAATGTTAATGCATGCATTAGTTTAATGTGTATTAGTAATACCTTATTTGGTATACTTTTTTACCCAATGTATAACTGATACTTGCATTAGTTATACACTATATTGTGTATTACTAATACCTCTGCATTAACATGCTTAAAGATCCTATTATCCCTCAAAAAAATTTCTACATCCTTTCCAACATATATATTGAGGATATTATGTAAAAAAAATTATTTTTAGAAATTATGTAATTCATGTTTTTTTAATACATCGAACCAAACACTGCATAACAAAAATACAAGTATAACTAACACAAACATTACTAATATAAGTATTACTAATACACCATATTTTGCATTATTCTTATACACTCTACCAAACGACCCCCAAGTGTTTGATTACAACACTTAAGAAGAAGAGATCAAGAAGCATGGAAGTACTCGTGGAGTTGAAAGTCTAATTGATTGTGAGGATCAGAAGCTTTGACCAAAATAGTCTATTATTTAAATTAATTCACTAATATAGTACTATGTTTTTTTGAAATTTTACAAAACTAGTATAAACGGACCATAAAGTAATTGACTGACGTTGTTAAAGTAGAATCATTATTGGCAGTAACGTTTTTGACTCAAAACGTTACCGTCAGTAATGAAACTCTGCCACATCAAAATATTTATACAGAATTTGTCATTATAGTCATTATTATAAGTCATGTTTAAGTCTAAAACGTTACTATGAGTAACTTCCACAGAGAAAATTGCTATTTAGGTGTGTGAATTTTGTTTTTAAATCGACTGAATGTTAAGATCTAAATTTTTCATTACAATGTACTCGTATAAAATGTGTTTTTCTAAGTAGAATAAATATGATAAAACATCTAATTAAAGTTATTCGACTAGAACTAAATGTTGAAAAATATTAGAGGGAATTACTTGTATGAACATACTCAGAGATTAAATTGATTGGGTATATATATAGTGAATCAAATGAACACTCAATCACGCTCAAATTTATCACTAATATGAGTCATTGATTTATTCTTTTACGATCACACGTTAAATAAAAAAATACTTCCTTACACTACAAATATGACTACTTTGAAATTCAAAAATATTGTAAGTACATGTTTTAAGATTATGATATTACTTATTTATTATTGACTTTCTTTTATTTATTGTGATAAATTGTAACCTTAAACATGTACATACAATATTTTTAAATTTCAAAGTATTCATATTTATAATGTAAGAAAATAATTCTTTATTTAACGTGTGACCGTAGAAGAATAAATCAATGACTCATAGTAGTGATATATTTTAGCGTGATTGAGTGTTCATTTGATTTACTTTATATATATCCAATCAGTCAAACCTATGAGTATGATCCGACAAGTAATTTCCTCTCCGAAAAAGAGATGGTCATTAATTACATCATAAATATTTTTCAATGTTTAGTTCTAGTAATATAACTTTAATTAGATATTTTATCATATTTATTCTACTTAAAAAAATAAATTTTAGGCGAGTACATTGTAATGACAAATTTAGATCTTATCATTCAGTCGATTTAAAAACAAAATTCACACACCTAGATTGTTATTTCCTCTGCGGAATCGTTACTCATAATAATGTTTTAGCCTTAAACATGATTCATAATAATGACAAACTTCGTATAAATGTTCTGATGTGGCAGAATATGCAGGCTTCGTTACTGGCAGTAACGTTTTTTACTTAAAACGTTACTGTCAGTAACGATTCTACTTTAACGATGTCAGTCAATTACTTTTTGGTCTATTTATTTTTTAACATAAAATATAACCTAATACGTTATTGTCAAGTACATTTATACCAATTTTATAAAATTTCACAAAAAATACTATATTGGTGAAATGATTTAAATAATAGACTATTTTGGTCAAAGCTTCTGAAGATCAATAGAAGTTATAAATATTCAAGTAGTACAAATACTGAGAGAGAGAAAGGGAGAACACGAGTAAATAAGTAAGAACAATATTTGTGAGACTTCTGCCTAACTATCGAAGTACAATCTTATCCATGTATCTAACAATCTTCTATTCTAGCTAGTTAATATGTATTTGGAAGTTTATTGAGTTGTAATTTTCATGTTTTCTTAGTGTTAGTATGTTATAAAACGATTTAGGAGTTTATCTTCTAGTTGGGATAACTCTAAGACTTAGGAACACAAATCTTGAGAGGTTTGTGTGTTTTTAGGAATTGGAGTTAGTTCCTAAGATTGCTATAGTTTTTTAATTAGATTTTCAAGCGAGGGAACTTGAAGTGGGTTTCAACAGTTTGGGAGATTGTTGAACATTAGGAATTAGAGTTTATAATTTCTCAGGTTATAAACTTTGTGATCTTTGTTGAGAGGCTCATTATATTTAATGAAGTTGATGTTAAATCATGTAGATGTACAAGTCGTGTTTTCTTATACATTTTGTGTGTCGGGCGTTTTTCACATAAAACTATCGTTTTTATTATTTACTGTCTTTTCTGCTTCCGTTGAAACACGTTAGACAACTCAATCCATTTATAGGCAAAAATCAGGCATAACTCACGTGAGTTATTAGAATGTGTAGAAATATCAAGTTGTCTGACCTTTTTAGAAATCTTTGCTTCAAAAATATCTATGTCTTTCAAGTAGCCAGCTACGAAATCTTTCATTGCATTTGTGTGTATATCGTAATACGGGTGGGAAAAACGCGTCTCTAAATAGACTCTCTTGGGTTTAATTGAGAGCGAGCCAGTTAGGGGCAATGGATCGGATAGTGGATTTGAATTGGATTGGATAGTAGATTTGAATTAAATATTTAGAATAAAAAAATAAAATGGTAAAGGAATATAATAAATGGTACGTATATATCCCCTATCATATTTTCAGTACACATATAGCCCTACCGTGAGTATAAGGGGCATATACGTACCATTTATTAGCAATAGAAATATATGTATAACCAAAATATAACACATTATATGTACGTATCATTTATCGTAATTTATGAACAAACTAGAGGTGCATGACCCGTGTCAGCACGGGCTCAACACTATTGACATTTTTTAGCATCAATATTCGATATTGATGAGATACAAACATAAATGTACATTGATTTAAAATGATAATTTTTTAAATAATAACTATTTGGCGGTACTCGCTAAGGAGTGAAGTTTTATAAGATAGTTTTTTTTCACATGATAAAAGAGTGTGATGTGTCGTGTAGTCGGGTTATTTTAATTGTTTGATGATAAGATTGAAACCTGTTACAAAATATAGAAAAGATGTAGAACTAATATTCATAGGATTATTTCATATAAAAACTGGAACAAAAGATACTTCAATTAACAATAAAATCTTGGATCATCTTCTCAAAGATGATTATGGTTGAAGCTACTGCAACAAACATGTCATAAACGCATATTTTTCTTCTTTTAATTAAATACTATTAATTTTCTAATACATAAATAACTTATAAAAATTAATTAGGGGTGATATAGTAAAATCACGGCGCAGTTCTTGAAGCAGCCATGTCGAAACCAATGTTTTAATTAAATATTAAAAAAATTTTAATACATAAATGACTTATAATAATTAATTAGGGGTGATACAGTTAAATCATGGTTGAAGGATGTCAACTTAATTTAATACATCAGGAGTTAATTTATCATTTTATATCTATTTTATTTTTTAAAAAATATTATTAAATTTTTAACACTTAGATGACTCATAATAATTAATTATAAGCGATATTTAGCAAAATTATGGTTGAAGCAGCTGCAGCAGACATGCCATCTATTTTTTTAATTAAATACTATTAATTTTTTAATACATAAATGACTTATAATGATTAATTAGGGGTGATATAGTAAAATCACGATTAAAGCAGCTAAAACAAACGTCATAAATATCTATTTTTTAATTAAATATTATTAATTCTAATATATAAATGACTTATAATAATTAATTTAGGGTAACATAGTAAATCACGGAGCAATTAGGGATAATATAGGCAGACATGTCATCTATTTATTAATTAAATATTATTATTTTTTAATAAATAAATAACTTATGATAATTAATTAGAGATGATATAGTAAAATCACGGTTAAATCAGCTGAAACAAAAGCCATAAATATTTATTTTTTAATTAAATATTATTAATTATAATATATAAATGACTATAATAGTTAATTAAGGGTAATATAATAAAAAAAATATTATTAATTCTAATATATAAATGACTTATAATAATTAATTAGGGGTAATATAATAAATCACTGAGCAATTAGGGTAATATAGTAAATGACAAAGTAATTGATTTTTTAATTAAATATTATTAATTTTTAATACATAAATGACTTATAATAATTAATTAAGGATGATATAGTAAAATTACGGTTAAAGCAGCTGAAACAAACGTTATAAATATCTTTTTTTAATTAAATATTATTAATTCTAATATATAAATGACTTATAATAATTAATTAATTCTAATATATAAATGACTTATAATAATTAATTAGGGATAATATAATAAAACACGGAGCAATTAGGAGTAATATAGGCAGACATGTCATCTATTTTTTTAATTAAATTTTATTAATTTTTAATACATAAATAACTTATAATAATCAATTGGGGATGATATAGTAAAATCACCGTTAAAGCAGCTGGAACAAACGTCGTAAATATCTATTTTTTTAATTAAATATTATTAATTCTAATATATAAATGACTTATAATAATTAATTAGGGGTAATATAATAAAAAACTATTATTAATTCTAATATATAAATGAGTTATAATAATTAATTAGGGGTAATATAGTAAATTACTGAATAATTAGGGGTAGTATAGTGATTGATGATGCACTGGTCGAAATCAGTGCTTTTATTATATACTAGAAGTGCAAGGCCCGTGTCAGCATGGGCTTAACAGTAGAACATGTGGATTGCAAGTTTTATGTTTTAGGATTTATCTTGAAGTAGAAAGTTTGAGCAGTATAATATTTTCATTAGTATGATTGAGCCGAGGGGATCACAATTGAAACCTTTTTTTAACCTTCTTGTTGAATTTTGTGATCAGAAATATAAAGAAAAAAGAGGCGTAAATCTGATGAAATAACTTAAATCAAATATCCAGCAGATTATTGATTTTCAATATCACAAAAATTAAGAATCATGTAAACTTACCTGATAAAGAGAATACATACCTTAGATTCGCTATTGTTTTGTTTAATTATTAATTTTAACACCGGAAAAGAGTGTTGTTTTTTAATAGAGAAGGAAGAGTTGAGATTTTCTTTTCTTTATTTTATTTTAATATAAAAAAATGTTAATTAATATTGAGGAGCTGTAAAAAAATTGAGAAAGATGGCTACACATATTTGATAGAAAATTTGCTAATGTTAAGAAAGTGCGAAGTGTTTGGTAGCAAATTTGTGATAAATATACGTTTTTGTACTTAAATTTACTTTATTTATATTTAAATTAGTTGGTAAAAATCTTTTGTAAATAATCTTTATACTTCTTTTCTTTAATTTCTTAAAAATATAGTAATAAAATTTACTTATGCTTTATTCTTCTCACACTTTACTACATACATTTTATCCTCTTTAAATCTTATTTTGCCATTTTACCCTCTTTTAACATCACTGTACATTAAAATCACGATTGAAGCAGCTGAAGCAGAAATTAGTCAATTTTTAAATTGTTTTTGTTAATTATTGTTATTTACAGTACTTTTTATTTCATTTTTAAATAATATATGTTGCTTTATATCTTCTTTTGACTCTTCCCAATTTATGTGGCACTAATATAATTTTGATAGCTAATCAAATATTTTATGTTGACCTATCATTTTGTTATTCTTATTTTTCTAATACATAAATGACTTATAATAAGGAGTGATATAGTAAAATCATCATTTGAAAGACGAAAATTTAATTAAAACATTCAGAGTTAATTTCACATTTTATGTCTATTTTATTTTTCATTAAATATTATTTATTTTCTTAATACTTAGATGAGAGCAATTGATTATGTTATTAGTATAAAAATTAATATACTTTTATCATATCCAATAGTAATCATCGATAATTCACCAAAATAGTATATTAATTAAATACGGATATTTGCATATGCAAAATATAATATTATTAAATATTATTGGATAGTGCATTATATTTATCTTTCACAATAATAAAATTTTACTATATATTTTTCTTTATTTCTTTTTAAGTTGATACATATTGACCCAACACAAATTCTAAAAAAATATTCATTAGAAATTTATTTTATTAAATTTAATTTATTAATTTTGTACTTTAAAAATTTAAAGTTAAGTTTAAATATTAGTATTTCTACATAAGAAAAAATAATTTAAAATTTAAATTTACCAAAATAAATAAATAAATAAAAATATTAATTTTCTATATAAGAGTCAATTAAATAATAAAATTGATTTATTTTAGATATTTAGTTGCAATTAATTAAGATAATTTTTTATTTTGTCATGATTTATGCTGCACCGATAAAATTTTGAGAGTTGAATAGAACTTTTATCTATTTTTAAAAACTATTTTAACTAGTTAATTATTTTGATTTATAATAATTTTTACGTAATTATCAAATAATATATTTACTCCTTGTGTCACAATTTATGTGGCTTCGATACAATTTTGAGAATCAACTTAAATTTTATAAATCTTTTAAATATTTTAAGTTGTTAATTATTATGATTTGCAGTACTTTTCTTTTATCTTAATTTATGTGGCATTGCTAAAATAATGAGAGTCAATAAAATTTTTATATGTCTTTTAAATATTTTCAGTTATTAATTATTGTGATTTGTGGTAACAAATTAGTTTTGAACATGATAGCCAATTAAATAAATAAAAAATTTTTACTTCCAATATGTAGTTATAGTTAATTAATATAAATTAATAGAATGTATTGAATATTTAAACCATTATGATAAAACAATGAAATTATTATATATTGGGGTATGGTATGTAATTAAGTGGGAGTAGAGGTTTTTTCTTGGTAATTGCATAAGAGGTGGTCGAAAATAATTTTTTATTTTGTCATGATTTATGTTGCACCGATAAAATTTCGAGAGTTGAATAAAACTTTTATCTATTTTTTAGAAAGTATTTTAACTTGTTAACTATTGTGATTTATAATAATTTTTACGTAATTATCAAATAATATATTTACTCCTTGTGTCTCAATTTACGTGGCTTCGATACAATTTTGAGAGTCAACTAAAATTTTATATATCTTTTAAATATTTTAAGTTATTAATTATTATGATTTGCAGTACTTTTTTTTATCTCAATTTATGTGGCATTGCTAAAATAATGAGAGTCAATAAAATTTTTATATGTCTTTTAAATATTTTCAGTTATTAATTATTGTGATTTGTGGTAACAAATTAGTTTTGAACATGATGGCCAATTAAATAAATAAAAAAAAACTACTTTCAATATGTAGTTATAGTTAACTAATATAAATTAATAGAATATATTAAATATTTAAACCATTATGATGAAATAATAAAATTATTATATATTGGGATATAGTATGTAATTAAGTGGGAGTAAAGGAATAGTTTGGTAATTGGATAAGAGGTGGTTTCTTTTAAATATTTTAAATTATTAATTATTGTGATTTGTGGTAACAAATTAGTTTTGAGCATGATAGCCAATTAAATAAATAAAAAAAAATTACTTTCAATATGTAGTTATAGTTAATTAATATAAAATAATAGAATATATTAAATATTTAAACCATTATGATGAAATAATAAAATTATTATTGAAAAAGGGTTTAATATACCCTTCAACTATTGAAAATGATACACAAATACCCTCCTTCCACTTTTAGGCTCAAAAATATCCTTACATCCATCTATTTGACTGAAAAATACCCTTAATGTATTAGAAATGACTCAAAAATGCCCTTCTTCCTCTATTGGTTCAAAAATATACCTCCATCCACCTATTTTGATAAAAAATACCCTTAACATTAAATTTAAATCCAAAAAAGTCTCCTCCTTTTAACAAATTTTGATGTGAAATATAATTTTATTTAAATTAAATACATGACATTATTTTTATTGGTCCACATGTAATTAGACTCAAATTCATTCACAATTTAATTGTCCTCTTTTCAATAATTTTTTTAGTTATATATAAAAATTTAAAAAGAATTAATTAATGTTTAAGTGCAAAATTAGAAAAGAATTCCTTAAATAGGATAATTAGCAAAGGGAAAATACTCTCATAGTTAATGATTATCTATGTGTGCTCAAATATTAGAAAACATATTTTAGGTAAAATTTTGAAGACTTTTAGTTCTTTTTAGGTTTTGAACTTTTTATATAAAAAAAAAAAACTTGAAAGTAATTTAAGTCTTTATTTAATTTAGGTAAGAATGCATAATATTTTACACTTCTATCCTTCTCCAACATGAAACCATAAAAATAGTAATAATACAAAGAAAAATAGTAATGATATATATATATATATTAAAATGTAATTAAAAAAAACACCCCTACGTGAAACCAAAAAAAAAAAAACTTTTTTTTAAAAAAATATTATCCCTTAGAAAACCTTACAATAGATAGAATCATTTAATCTTTTTCCTTGTATATATTAAAATGTAATTAAAAAAAACACCCCTACGTAAAACCAAAAAATAAAAAAATAACTTTTTTTGAAAAAAAAAACATTCTCCCTTAGAAGACTTTACAATAGATAAACTCATTTAATCTTTTTCCTTTAATTTTTATTTTATTAAATAAATATATAGAATGAAATTAAGAGTCCTAAAATATATAAATATGAAACCCGAAACATATAGGAAAATTAAGAGTCCTGAAATAAAAAAAAATATATATTTCTTGAAAAAACAAAAATTACCATAAATATAGCTATTATGATCCGTAAATTACTTGATAACTTGGTACCAACCTAAAACTAAAAAAATAATAATTTTAAAAAAAAAAAAACCACCCCTAACATAAAACCCACAAAAACTATATAATAATAAAAATTATAATTAATAAAACCCAGAAATAATATAATAATAAAAAAATATAATTAAAAAAACCTCAAAATAATATAATAATAAAATACATTGTAACTAAAAAAAGCCCACCACTACGTGAAACCAAAAAAATAATATACTAATTAATGCATATCTATTCCACCAAAAAATATATAATATCATAATTAAAAAATTGTAATTACAAAAAAAATTACCCCTATGTGAAACCAAAAAAAAATAATATAATATAAAGGAGGAGACATTTTTGGACATAAATTTAATGTTAAGGGCGTTTTTTATCCAAATAGGTGGATGGAGGGATATTTTTGAACCAATAGAGGAACAAGGACATTTTTAAGCCATTTCTAATACATTAAAGGTATTAGTAGGGGTGTTCATGGTTTGGTTTTTAACCAAACTGAACCGCGATCCAAATCAAATCGATTTTAAAAATCGTTATTTGGTTAGGTTTGGTTTGGTTTGGTTTTGAATTTTAAGAAAACGACACAAATTTGATTTGGTTTGGTTTTACTCTAAAATAACTGACAAAATAACCAAATTGAACCGATATATATATATATATATATATATATTATATTATAATTATTTATGTATTATTCATAAATACAATATAAATATTTGTTATATTCTATATTTTAATCATGATTTAACTTTAGTCGTAACACATTAAGTCATTTCTTCATCTAGTTGATAGTATCTTATGAGATTCCAAGCGAATTTCACACTTTGAATGACAAATGATACTAATTGTGAAAATAATATCTTGTTGTATATTGAAATTTATAGCTGAGATTCATTTGACTATAGACAATCATTAATTTAAATTTCTTTTTGAACTTTGTTGAGTAAGAAGTTTATGTGTTCACCTTTTGGGGGGTTTATCATATCATTCTGTTAAATGTAGTTTTAAAATATTTTTTTAGAAGCATTCATATGGTGTTGTTCATAGCTTTGCCAAAGTATAACACTCAGTTGACATCTTAGTTTCAAGGTTGAGATACAACACTCGATTAACATCTCATATGTTAGATTGAATTTTTTTTTCTTTCTAATTTTCAACTTTTATCATTAGCTAAACCGAAAAAACCGAACCAAACCGACAAGAACAAATCGACGATTATTTTCTTGTTTGGTTTTAGAAATTTAAAAACCGACTAAGTTGGTTTGGTTATGGTTTTGACCAATAACCGACCCAAACCAACCCATGAACACTCCTAAATGGAAGGGTATTTTTGAGCCTAAAGGTGGAAGGAGGATATTTGTGTATCATTTTCAATAGTTGAAGGATATATTAGACCCTTTTTCGAATTATTATATATTGGGGCATGGTATGTAATTAAGTGTAGTAAAGGGATAGTTTGGTAATTTGATAAGAGGTGGTTGAAACCACCTCTTCTATATAATAGAAATATAAGATATAAAATTTATTTTTTTCAAGGGAAAAGACTCAAACTATCAGAAATGACTCATTTAAGCCATCAGTTAAAAGTTGAGCTCATTCATGCCATCGCCGTTACAAAACCAGCTCATCCATGCCATTACTTTTTAATGGTGGTTTTCAAAAATAACTTTGCCACGTGGCCTTTATTAAAGGTCCACGTCATTAATTAAAATAATAAAAAAGTTTAAATATGCCATTGAACTATCATAAATGGCTTATTTATACCATCAATTAAAAGTTTGGCTCATTTATGTCATCACCGTTATAAAATCAACCCACTCATGTCATTACTTTTTAATGATGAGTTTTTAAAAATAGCTTTGCCACGTGATATTTTATTAGAAGTTCACGCCATTAATTAAAAGAAATCAATATTAATTTCAAAATATCTGAAATTAGTTAGTATCGGGATTATTTATCTGAAATGATTTTTCAATAATGTATACTCCCCTAATTCGTGATGAGAGAATGGAGAAATTGTATTGGTATGCCTTTTTTTTTTTGTTGCTTGCCTTAATCGTTCATTGACTTATTTTCTTACAACTTCGGAGTATATATTGGAGTCATTGAAATTAAAACTAATGAGTTACTGTAAGATAAAATTTTTGAGGTTTTTGTTAAACGTAACATTTATAATGAACTAGAAATAGCCAAAGGATATGCATTAATCACTATTTTTCCTGATTAGAAAAATAGTTGTTGTTGTAGGAAAAAAAAACTTTAATGGGTATGAGTCGGATTATGTTAAATGAATTGGTTGTTTTTAACGAGTCTAAGATATTTTGAAATTAATATTGGTTTATTTTAATTAATGTTGCGGAACTCTAATAAAATGCCACATGACAAAACTATTTTTGAAAACCCACCATTAAAATGTAGTGACATGGGTGAGTTGATTTTATAACGACGATGACATAAATGAGCTGAATTTTTAATTGATGACATAAATGAGTTATTTCTGATAGTTCAGTGGCATATTTGAGTCTTTTCTCTTATTTTAATTAATGACGTAGATCTTTAATAAAAGGCCACGTGGTAAAGTTGTTTTTAAAAATTACCATTAAAAATTAATGGTATGGATGAGTCAATTTTGTAACAGTGATAGCATGAATGAGCTAAACTTTTAACTGATGACATAAATAAGTCGTTTATAGTAGTTCATGATCTTTTTCCCCTTTTTAATATATGGAATAAATTGTCTTTATGACATCTAACATTACCAAAAAAAAGTCAAAAAGAACGTAGTCCATAGGTATTAGTCGGGTTAATTCGCAGACTAGTATACTATCCGGCGGCGTCAATTATCCATCGGGCGACGTACGTATCTCTTTCTCGGGCGAAATCCATCTGTAAGTTTCCTTGTCCCCCCTCTCTCTCCTTTTCTAGAAATCCTCCAAAACCCTAATTCAAATAGTTTGATTTATGTTAATTGGTAAACTTATCAAGGCTTGAATTGAATGAATTCTTTCTAATGTTAATTGTGTAAGTTATCAAGTTTTTTTTTTTTTTTTTTTCAAAAAACAATTTCAAGTTAATTTTGCGTTCTTATTTGCTTCCGATGCGGTAATTGCTTCAATGGTCTGGTAGTTACTAATCCCGACTTGAATTACTATCCATATATATTTTCTGCGAATTTTTAATGTAGTAAAAGCAAAATCAGAGGCTAAAAGGTGAAATTTTTTCATTAAGGTTGTGAGTTTTAGCACTTCGAAAAAGTCACAGATCTAAGTATTTGCCAAATCCTTCCAGTTCTTAAAGTTGAACAATTTTGATTTATGATATACTGTAACTAATAGCTAAGAATTTGAAATCAATTACGTAATTTTATTAGTAGGTGTTCCATTATTGTGATTGAGTTGGACATAAGATGTTTGATTTGAGCTTTATGCTCAATTAAAGACGAAAAACTGTTGTTTTTTTCTGTTCTGACTTACTCTCCCATTTGGTTGCTTTGATGTGTAGTTATTACGGGTAAGCAAGAGAGAAATTCTTCCTTCTTGATAGCATATCTGCTTTGGGAGTTGGAATCGGTGTAAGTTTGGTGGGTTTTGATGGCTCTGAAATTTCTAAATAAGAAGGGATGGCACACGGGGAGTCTTCGGAACATTGAAAATGTATGGAAGGCAGAGCAGAAGCATGAAGCCGAACAGAAGAAGTTGGAGGAGCTCCGCAAGCAGATCCAGGAGGAGCGTGAGCGCAGTGAGTTCCGCCAACTCCAGGAACAAGCCGGCTTAGTTCCCAGGCAAGAGAGGCTGGAATTTCTTTATGATTCTGGATTAGCTGTTGGAAAAGGAAGTTCTAGTGGGTTTGAATCTTTGTCCAAGCCGACTGAACCTGTAACAACTGCTGTAACAACTGCTGAACCCAGTTCTTCTTCCAAGCCGCAAGCATCTGTGCCAGGAGCTCTGTTTGAGGACAAGCCACAGTCTTCCAATGATGCTTGGAGGAAACTCCATTCTGATCCCTTGCTTATGATTCGTCAGCGAGAGCAAGAAGCCCTTGCACGTGTGAAGAACAACCCTGTCCAGATGGCCATGATTCGCAAATCTGTTGAAACAATGAAAAATAAGGATAAGATACATGATGACAAAGAGAAGGATAAACGCAGACATAAACACCGAGACAAGAAATCAAAGCATCGCCACTCGAAGTCAAAGCATTTGAGGAATTCTTCACCTAGACAAACCTCTGATCCAGATGAATACTCGAGTGAAGATGATTCCAGGAGACAGAAAGAGTCTCGCAAGGACAAGAAGTTTAATGAGGAGAAACATTCTCGCTTACAAGATCCTGAAGGAGACCATGACAGGGAAAAAACTAAGATTAGGCATGATAAACTTGAAGCTGAGAAATATGAGAGGCAAAGAAGATCTGATCCACCTAGGCATGAATCCCATCATAACTCTCGTGGGCATACAGGATCTGATGCTCCAAGGCACGAATCGCGTCATAACTCTCGCAAGCCTGTTAGGCTTTCTGAAGAAGAGAGAGCTGCCCGTCTACAGGAAATGCAGAGAGATGCTGAGGTGCATGAAGAGCAAAGATGGAAAAGACTTAAGAAGGCAGACGAAAAAGACGCTAAGGAAGCCGTACATGCTGGCTCATCTGGTGGTAGGAATTTTCTGGACGCTGCTCAAAGAAGCGTTTATGGTGCTGGGAAGGGAGGAAGTTCCACAATTGAGGAAAGTGTTCGTCGCCGAACACATTATTCGCAAAGAGGAGAAGCTTCAGAAGGCAATGCTTTTCGGCGATAAAACGGTGGACAAATTAATAAACTTCCTGCAGAGTTTTTCCATAATGAATCACTTCATGTAGTCCAAATGTATTTCATTGTGATCATGCTTTTATCTGTTATCATACTGAACGATAATTCTGGGATAAATGTCAGTTTAAATGTGCTGGTTTTTATCTTACCACAAATACACTTGGTGTAACTGAAATCATGAAATTGTTCTGTGCAAAAAAATGTTTTTAAGGTGGCTGGCTAATTACTGAGCTGTGAGTTGGTGCTGTTAGCATTTGATCCGTTTAATGTTTTTCTTGATATCACTGTTGGTTCATTCGGCTGCAAGGAAGTCTGCACCAACCACTGACAGAATCAGGATATCTCTGTTACTGTCCTGGAACTGTATTGTTTAGTTATGGATTCCTCATTCATCTAGCAGGAGTAAAACCCAGTAGTTCCAAATGATGCACTAACCGTCTGATCCTCAAGCTGACTTTTAGTGCCTGGTTTGCGAAAGCTTTCAAGGTAACTTATTTGTTCGTGCCTGGTAGTCCTCTTTAACTTATTTACTTAATCTCCTTCACCATTATCTCGATTCCCATGATCTATTTTTATAATTTGATGACAATAGGGAGTTCTTCAATTCCAATTTGTGTTTTGGTAGATTTGAGGTTTCTTATTAATTGGTTCGTGCAGTTCAAGGGTCACAAAGAGGCCTTTACTTGATCTGTTTGAGGGCGCAATCTTGGTGATATCCTGGTTATCCTTGATTTGTAGGGTTCTTATGTCATTCGTTGTTTCTGTCGAGTTTATATGTTTTAAGTAATACTTGATTCATCTGAAAACAAATTCAAATTGTTGACTTCATTTTTCTCACACTTATATCAACTAATACTCGATTCATTGAACGCCTGGAGCTGAATCAATCGCGCGGTTTGAGTAATTGTCAAGCAACCTCTTCGAATCCCTGCATTAAAACTCAATCAATGGGATATTATTGGTCTCTCCATTAGTATAGTTTGATTCAACGTTGCATTCTCAGGCGAAGCTTGTGCTTATATTTGGTGTTTAAGTATGCTAACCTTTTTTCTGGATTCTCGTCATTTATGATTACATAATCTCGGGGTTCTGCACTTTTAACTACATGGTATAATTGGCATGCATTTCTGGGTGCACATAGATAAAAATGAACTTATGAAGAATGAGAGAGATGTAGAGTTGGATGTTTGGACATCGTATAATAGATATGGCCTATGGGATGGTTGGAATAAAGAGTAGTAGAGCAGCATTGGACAGAAATTTAAACCCACCCATTCCCCTGAAAAGGAAAAAGAACATTGTATTTCTTAGACATAAACCTTGTCAAATTAGGTTACCTTCACATTCTTTTTTCCATTTCATGCTAATGAGGAGGTTAGAGCGTTTCTTCTACAACAATGAATATGCTTCAATGTCAAACAAGTTGGGGTCGGCTATGTGATTCCTTGTTGTCCATGCCACTCCATTTAAGTTCATCTCGTGCTGAAATTCTACAAATAAAATGGTTGGAGAGTTTTTAAGCTGAAGAAACACACCAACTATGTAGCTCTGTTTAAATAAGTACTGTGGAGAAAGATGTCAACAAATGTAGAAGGAAGTCTTATAAAGATATTGGCTGCTAGCGTAAATTCCTAACTGGATGTAATTGCTAAGAAGAGAGGCATTACTCCTTTCCTCATGCTGCTTATCAGAAAGTAGGAATTGATCGACTTAAGTGAGGGGAATGATTCAAGACGTAAGAGGAAGGAGTTTAGGTCTCATTTTGATAAGTTACCTTAGTTATTAAAAATTTGCATCTGAACAAGGTACTTTAATTTCTATTAAGTTTATGTGTGGATTTTAATAGGTTAATTGAAAATAACGGGGAGGCATCATAAAGTAATTCATTATCGGTGGTAACATGTAATGCTTATTGTATCCAAGATTGTGCAGGCTATGTCTCTCCTTGAAACTTCTTTTTGACTTACTACTGTAGTATTTGTTGGATTAGCTTATGTGATGCATTATTGGTTAAATGCTTCTGAAACTCTTGCCTCTCTGCTCTACTGCAACTTATAATATTTTCATGTTGTTTAAAATTATCTGAGTTGCTTGGACTGAAAATCACTAAGATATTTTAAGGTTCTTAGAAGTGAAACACTTAAGTGTGGAACTTTGCAGTAAGATCACAAGAAAAGACCAACCTGTAAGAGCATAAAGAAAAGTTTAAAAAACAAAAAAGGATCACTAGAATTACTCATGAATTTGGTTATTGTGAATCTTAGAACATTGATTGGATCAATATCTGTCTTTAGGATAAAAACTAGATGAATTTTAGCATCCATTGATCCTTTTGTGGTGGTAATTTACTTTTCAGCATGTTTGTTAACGATGTCAATTTGGGCTCAAAAGCTGCATTTTATTCTTGCTGTCAGTTTGTCTTTAGTTTTTCTCTTTACCTTGTGTGTTCTTTTTCTTTGTCTTCATCTTGTTTGTTGTTTCCGTGAATTCTTTCAGCAGTAGGAAAAAATTTATGTACTTTGCAGGCACTCTTATGTGACATAAATTGTGATTAACAGGTTGGTGCTTCAATAAAGAGAACTACTATGTTTTGTATTGATGCACTCTGAAGGATTAGTGGAAGTCACATGCTACTCAAACATCTGAAGTGCAAGGGATCTTCTACACTGGTGGTCCAATTGTATACTTGAAGGGTTTGCATCAATTAATCTCATTATGCAGTCATCTTTGTATGGTTGGTACCTAGTCACTTTGTCATGAGCCAATCTTCCTTTTAACAATCACCACATATTCCCACTTTCTTCATGTTTCATGTGCAGTTCATAGATTGATGATTGCTGCATGTATCTTTGATGATTGATAGTAGTGTGACATGTTTTTTGTACTGACAATTGTGAAACATACAAGGCCTCCAGCGATGATGTTTGAGTTGTACAAATACAGAAATAAGTTGATTATATAATTGGTCCTATGGATTTCAAAGTGAGTTTGGATGGCCTTTCTTTTCCTAGAGATCGGACTATTTTGCTGCGTCTTTGCTGGTTCTTGATCTTGTTTATTAACTTAGCTCCTGAACACTCGTTCCTGGACTATTTTGTCATGCTATCAGACTTTTCTCCCCTTCAAGTTTTAGATTTTCTACTACTAAAATTTTATTGACATGTATGGTTATAGCTATAAGGGAATGCCATCAGTTGTCGGAGCTATCGGGGGCGCAAAGGTTTATCTGGACTCTTTGTCGGAATATTATACTATATATACAAAGGTCAAAATTATATTTTTTGTGTATGGTGCATCTCTTTGGTTTCTTTTTGTGTGTATTTTTTTAAAAAACTTTTGCCTTCCCCTTGCTGAAAATCATGATTCGTGTACTAGTTGCCATCATAGCTTACGTTGCAAATGCGTTTGTACTGGTGCCAAATAACTTTGCCGTGGAAGCAATGCCCATTTTAGGAGTAATTTTAGGCAAGAATGTGTTGAACCAAAAAAATATTGGCTGTTTTATTGCCTAACTATACCACCGTGTGTGATCGTTATTTTCCACAGGACTCAAGGTGATTTTTGGACCACACAACATGTGGCAAACTGAATACATGTTCAACAAATTCTCAATTGTTTATTAACCATTGTTGTGACAGTTTTGGAGATGCAAGATTAGCTATGTAGAAGTGAGGACGGCGTGGAAGATGGTGAAATTATTATGCACATAAAATATGAGAGATTGCTAAATAATTAATGATAAAAAGCAGTGGTACCTGTCTGAAGTGATAAGGCTCAAGTAATTTAGGTAACAACATATGTACAGATATAAACTGGGCAGAAAGGCATGCTTTCCCCCATATTGTTCAACATATGTAAGAGCAGTTTAAGATATAGTAATAAAATTATTTGGGTAGTCATATACTATTAGGGTAACTCATGATTGCAATTGGGTTTTCTAGGTAAAAAGAAAAGCTTTATTGTGTCCCTTTGATTAATTAATTAAGGGAGTATCAGTACAATATGATAAAACAAACTTCTCCAATCTGGCCTGTGGCGTGACTACTTTTTGTACCCCGTTGAAGGAGGCATTATCATATGTTACTGTTTCTGGTCTCCCTCCACCCCCAAAGTGAGAATTTGTAATAGGGAGAAGAAAAAGAGAAAGTATATCTAAGTTGAAATATAACCCTAAAAAAGTAGTTGAATGAAAGAAACAAAAAGAAAACTAGTTGAATGAAAGAAACAAAAAGAAAAGACGAAAGGTGAATACTTTGTCCTTTGCTATCTTTTTGCACTACTACTTGAAGAGGGACATGGTCGTAAGAATTTATATATTTCATCCTAACTTGTTTGGGTTGAGACTTAGTAATTATTATTTATTTATTATCATCTAAACTTGATCGGGATCATAATTCTAAACATTCTTCTGAAGGCCGAAAAGTGAAGAAGTGTTGGCCACACTTTCTGCCAACAGTTCTAACTAAACACTCTCTTTAACCAATCAAGTAAAATAGATGGAATGAATGATACAAAGCTGAATGGAAAATGATAAGAAATCGAACCAGCATTGAACCTGAATTCAGTTTATCTGGGATAAAACACTTTCTAGAGCAATTCACATTTTTATGTGGAAGTTTTTATTTGAGTTTGCTATTATAAGTTGGATGTTTTCCGTGAGCAGTAACCAAACAAATATACTTTAATTGGGATATTTCAAATTAACAATTCATGAAACTTGAAGGGGAGATGATCAAAAGCACCATTTTTTTTTTTTTAAAGTTTGAATTCGCTCCCCCTCTAAAACAAAAAGTAGAACAAAGAAATTCAGGGCATGAACTCCGCTAGATTTCGACAAATACAAAATGTGTCGTAAGCTTTGTTGTCGGTCAAAATGTCTCGAAGGTTACTAACAACACATGAGAAGCACGTCGAAATAACAAGGTTATTAATCTTGGCCAATTTCCATGATAAGAAGATTGATTGACGGCAAAATAAAAAATGCCAAAATATTTAAGTTTAGACTTGGCATGTTTACGGCACTAGGAGGACAACAAAAGAAACAAGATTGGTGTGACAATCATTTCTTTTAAATAAGTCCTAAAGAATTTGATATCTTTTTATATTTAATAACGATTTAATTTTAAGATAACCACTTTTACTTAATGAGTTGATATATAACCACACAAATATCTATAATTTATTTTCTATCATAAATATTAAAAATTTTCATTTTTTTTTCGTAAACTTCATACGCTATTAAATATTTTCACATAAATTTGAAGGAAGGAAGTATTCCTTTTCTAGGCTTTCATACTACTTGTATTTCAAACAACTATTGTCCAAATGGCTACTTTTGAGACTTTGAGATGAGACAAAGCATGCCAAAATAGAAGCCATTGCGATGGTGCAAACAGCGCATGCTAGGCAACATACTGGCCCACTATACCATATTTCTTCTTCTTTGCCTTTGCTAATATTTTCTTTCTACTACATGCCATTTTATTAGTATATGCTTTCTCTTTTTCATGATCGATCTAATATATTCCCTGTACACCATTGGAAAACCTTTTCCGACTGGTCAATTTTCACTAGTCCTACCATTGTCATACACTTGTCAATTGTTTACTCTTTTTTTCTCCCTTTGCATGAAACGGCTCTCTCGAATAAGAAGAAAGAAGAGGTAAGAGGGTACTTTATGTGCTCTAATTAGTTTTCTGGACGCCGAGCGAGGATTTTAATTTTGTTGATTTTGGATTTTAGAACGACGAGCTCTTCCGAATTCGCTTTAGAGATTGAGCAAGTGTCATCAATCTAGGACGCGCGCGGTTCAAGTGTTACTAATTGAGTTTTATACTTAATATTTATACATATTTACCGAATTTCTTCATTCAAAGATACTATTAAGTAAAAGTTACTGAATTCAGCCATAACCAATGTAGATAGATCGGCATCGGCTATACCTAACTAACTTGAGTTGCTAAACTACAAATGTGATTTTTTTTTTAAGTTGTAACTGTATTATTTGTGGTTTGTCAAAATGAAACTAGGCAAAGGAAAATAGGGAATACAGGCCAATGAGAATGTCTCAAATGATCAGGTTCAACCGAAAGTTGATGAAGTGAAGTTTTTACTATTTACTACCACTTTTAGATTTGTCTGAAATAAAGTGTACATTTCATGCCTTATTTTCTGAATTTAATTTTTCCAATTACCAAGTCAGGCTTACGAGAGAAATTAGAATGTTGTTGACTTGTTATAAGTTACTTTAGCATGATGGTGTAAAATAACTTTTCATTTGTACTGTAGAAATTAAGCTCATATTTTCTTGATTAGTAATTTCACTTATTATAAACAGTTACTTATAATTTTCTTTTATGTGCCACGATTATGTAAACGCGAACAAGAAGAAGTAGACACCAATATGCAATGTCAATTAAGTAAAATATTACCCCTTCAAGTCAAAAATATGGTTAAATACGAAATCCATTAATATCACATGCACGTATATAGTTTTTTTATTAGTTGTACTAGTTCTTCCTAGCTGATAGTTTCTTCATAAAATCAATTCCCTTCATCCTTGAACATCCTTGCAATTCTATATATAATCAACTCCACTGCAATGGATGACTCTCTTCACTCATTAATAATTTCACAAATAATAGCTTTTACTTACATGATATATATTATATATATGTGTAATATTGCTTTTCTCCGCGTTTTCTTCTTCATTTGTCAAATAAGCGAGCAAACGCCAATATCACAATCCTCAGAGCTCGAACTCAAGATCTCACTCAGCTTAGGCCCTTCTCCTCTATCACTCAGCAATAGCAACATTCCCATATCCGAATAATTGTCATGATCTTCATATAATGCACTTGTCTCTTCATGATGATTATCATGACTCAATTGAGACGCTACAAATTTGTCAAGTGCCCTCCAATCAGCCGTTACATTTTTGCTCCCATCATCTTCGTAATTATTATTATTGTTATTGTTATTATCGGAGACGAGTGACATGGAGCTGATTGGCCTTTTTAGGAGTGGTAGAGAGGGACTTTCTAGCTGTGGAAGCTGTTTGAATTGATCTGAATTTGTATAAGCAAAGTTGGGATTGTTTTCTGCTGCTTCCATCTCTTGTTTGCATAGTAGATTATTTTGTAACATATTGAAATTTGAAGGAGGAGGTGGTTGCCTTGTGATGTATTCAAGAGGATCTACTACTGAGCTGACTGCAGTAGTTGCTTCATCATAGAAATAATTTGACTCCCATCCTTCGACCATATTGGTCTTTGTATGCCCTGTAATTTTCTTCTTAAATGCTCTACAAACCACCCATCCTTCTTCCTGCAACAGTTCAATAAAGTAAATTATTTATTACATAGGATTTTAACTTATATTCTGTGTATGTAAAAGAACTTTTTATACTTTCAATAATGTATTTTAATTTGCTATAAGTAGTAACAATTTATCATTCTATGTGACTTCATCCAATTTTCTTTTTCTTAGTTTTAGTGGAGTGCATATCTCAATTGTGTGGTAAAGATATAAGAAGTTAGTCAAAGGGGTTGTTGGTAAGAAGATACTTAGAAAAAGTCTCTTTTGGAAGGGCTGAATGAGTGAAAGCTCAACGACCACATAAAAAGGACTTATAAAGAATCACACTTGTAATTAGCTTCAAAAAGTGATCTCTTTTTGACTTTGAAGGTGTTAGAAATCATCTTCGTTCTGCATGCTAGATAAAAGAATGTGCATGTAAAGAGCAATCTACGGGATTAATTCTTCTCATTTTCCTTTGTAATAGAAATGTTCGCTCTGGGCCTAGAACCACTCGACTTTAAAACGCGTCATTAGAATGAAAGACCTATTTACTTATATAGTACCTAATAATTAACATCTCTTTTGTGTTTTACCGATGTAACACTTCTTATCCTAAGCTGGGGTGTCACAGTCTTAATAAAACATGTTTTTTTTTTTTTTTTTCCAAAATTGGGGATAGCGGAAGGGGAATGGGGGAGAGGATTACAATATGGGGAATCGAACCCTCACCAATAAGGTGGAAGTTCATGTAACTAACCTAGAGACCGATTCAAGATTTTAAACTTGTGGATTAATCTCAATAAAAAGCTTTGAATGTACCTTTTTAAAAAAATAGGCTGGCCATAAATAGGGGCTAAAAAGAGTAGAAAAAAAGAAAATTTTACCTATTTAAAAGCATCGGATAAAAAGCCTTCTAAAAATAGGGACCGGAAAAAGGATAAAAAAGAAAACACACCCAAGGGGATTCAAACCCGCATTGGAGTGCTAGAAGTAAATCTTACAACTGAGCTATCCATCAGTTTAGTTATGGGTTCCCACCTTTAAATATTTATACCTTTTAATAATATTTCTCATTTAATTATATGTCTTACGGTAACTGGGAACCTACAATCGCTACCGTAAATCCGCCCCTCAACTAACCAACTAAGCTACTAAGATTCCCATAAAGCATGCTGTCTATCTATCTAGAGACGCTATTCAAAATTTCCACTTTCTTTTATGTTCCAAAAAGAGTTTTAAGTAATATACCTTGTTAGCATAATAATTTATTACACTATCAAGTCATCAAAAGATATCTACAGGTAAGCTTGTTTCTAAAGTGAGCTTTGCTGTCTTGATGAAAATAAAACAAATTATTTTCTACAGCAGGTAAAAGTGAACTAATAATGTAAAAATTCCTTATATAGTAACGTGTATATAATTTTAAACTCTTTCTAAACATGGGAGTCTTAGAGAGATATACAAGACCTAGCTAGTAGCTAGTTTATATCTATTTCCAGTTACTGAAAATGGAATTACTAAGCAAGAAAATGAAGTACTTGCCTGTGGAGGACCATTCTCTTCAGATTCGAGACGATATTCATGCATGATCCAATCAGATTTCTGGCCATTAGGTGCCCTACCCTTATAGAAGACAAGTGTTTTTCTCATGCCTATAAGTTTTGATTTATTGTATACAGCCTTGTCTCTTCCCGTTGCCTTCCAAAACCCAGCCATTGTTGCCCTATTAGTTCTGGTCCCCGTTGGATACTTCTTATCCTTGTGGCTGAAGAAATACCACTCGTTCTGCTCTTCATATCCGATCCGGCATTTATCTGATACAATTTTTTTTTTTTTTTTGAATATTATGGAGTAGTATTGTTAAACTAGTATATAATTTTCTTATCTAAAAGCTTATACTGTTAGAAAAAATATGAACTAAAATAAGAATATGCGAGAACTCTATAGGTTCCGTCTTGTCTTTAGACATCCCTTTCAACTCTGATACTCGAATCTCTTATTTGTTTGAAGTATTATTGATCATGAATGAATCCAAGAGGTCTGAAATTACATTAATGATAATAGATGTGAATATCGCTTTAGAAAAGATACATTAGCTTCTCCTCCACGGTAATTGACCCCTAAGTTCGTTTGAATTGATCGATCAACTCTAGGCTGAGCTACTAATGAAAAGCCAATATCTTATGGTAGAAAAATGCTAGAACTTTGCTTTATTCATTCTAGATTTGTTGCGTGAGAAACCCTAGACATGAAACAAAGACACATACCTTGAAGATCCCATGGTTCAATTCTGTAGAGATCAATGTCTCTAATAACATCAAGATCAATCTTTTGAGATGCGATTTTCTTTCTAAGATAGTACCCAACTAGCTCTTCATCTGTTGGATGAAATCGAAATCCAGGTGGAACACATGATTCGTTTGTATCCATCACTTGTTTAATTTAGTTCTGCATAAAATTCAGCACCAAGAGACAAGATCATTCAGCGCATTAATATATCTATATAATTGCACCACTTTTACTCCAAGTCATAGCCAATAATACCCATGGGGCAAGGAACAAATAGTAGCCATATGGTGTAAGATCTATGAAAAGCTAAAATAGTGAAGTTTAAGTGTAGTATATTATGAACCCTACAAATGGAAAGTTGACAAGAGTTTTCACATGTAATCATCAAACCATTTGATGGGGTAAGAGAATTAATTTATCTATTCAAATTAAATGAGCGCGTGTTAGTCTATTAAAACCTATAACTACTATTTTTTTTTTTTTAATTTTTTTTTTTAAATTCTGAAGGTGATAATTATTTTAATTTAATGGTGGGGTTAAAGAAGAAGAGATGAAAAGGAAAGAAAAAGAAAACGAAATGATGAGGCTTTGCTGTCGAGGGGGATGGAGAGTCAGCTCTCTCTCTTGGTATATTTTCACGTCTGATTAGAATTGAAGGTAACGGGACAAGTGAATGTTTGAGCTAATGATGCTGTCTTCTCTAGTTGAATTATACAGAATGATGGATCATAAACGAACTCTTCACCTCTATATTTGTATTGAAAAAACAATCCACCGTTACGTACCCTACAAAATGGTCCTCATTAAACAATTTAACAAGTTAAGAGATATATGTCGTGGAAAGTCAAAATTAAATTGTTTGTTGAAGAAAAAACAATACTATGAGTAAAACATGTAACAATACTTATTCCGTTTCATTTTATATAAAGGTGTTTGACTCGGAATGAAGTTTTAAAACGGAACAGTGGTTAAATAGTGGAAAAGAGTTTGTTATCTTGTTTGGACTAAAGAAGCATTGAGTGATGAGATGGGGCAGGGGTGTGTGAGAGGATGTATGATGTGGGTGAAACAATACTAGAATTAGGCATGCTTTGGTTTGAAAGGAGGAAAAAAGGAATACCCGTATCCAAGCCTGCCGTAAAGGGCATGTAAAGAAAGGAAAAAGGAAACAAAAAGCCACTAGCTATAGGCAGTGTGTGTGTGTGAAAATTTTGAATGTTTGAAAGGAAGAAAATGATGTATCATCCGAATTCCGAAAGGAGGAATAATCTGAACCACTTGTCTGTTTGTCTAGAATGAACTTGACACCTTTCTGACTCATTTCTTTGATAGGTGTACCGTGTGCTAGCTAGGACCATTTCCACCAACTTACTAATGTAAGGGATTTCGAAGAGATAAGGTTCTTATTTCTCCAGTATGACTCTCATACTGGGAAGCACAGGCACTGCATTTATTTATTTTGTTTCCGGAGCAAGAAAGAGTTAGAATGTCAAATGTATGGGATATCAAAGACCTGCAGAATTACTTTGGTTTCATAAAAATCACACAACACAATAATTAACATGCGGTGCAATATAATATATAGTCCAGGTGTGTATGCATCTGCTCGATTAGCCCAAGGCAGTTTAATTTTACGCAAAATGGGAAACCATGAGATGCAAGATATATAAGGGATTCAATTATATACTTAAACTGATTCGGATAGTAGTAGAGCCCGTAATAATGTTTGCATGAAATGCATATATACATGAGTGATGTGAAAAGCTTTTAGTATATATATATACCTGCAGTATGTTTTTCTCTCTTAGCTCGATCTATCAGTGGAAGCTAACTAATGATTGGGAGTGAGCTATGAAGAAGAAGAAGAAGACAAATATGTAGAACACAAAAAAGAAAGAATATTTGGAAGAGAAAGAAGTAAAGTTTCCACAGATTGAAATAAAAAGCTAAGTATTAAAAGAGAAGGAGAAGAGGGACTCCTTGGGGGGGGGGGGGGGGGGGGATTGGAGGGTGGACCGCTTAATTGCGCATGGGTTGAAAGTTGTCCCCATTATTGTTGACGTCATTCCTTAGCTTCTCACAGGAAAAAAATGAAAAATAACATAAACATAGTAGCTTTTAACTTACCATATTTATACAAATCTTAACTATTATAAAAAAATTACGAAAATCTCAATTAATTATGTATTTTCATTAGGTATATGGAAAGCTTATTATCTATCTCGACAGACCCAAAATAAAAAAAATACATCAAAAACTAATTATATATCTTTACTAAGGAAAAAATATATCTTTGTTGGATGTACTATAATCTCAACAGATCCAAAATTGAAAAAATATATCGGGAGCTAATTACAAACCTAAAATTGATATTTTTAATAATTATGTAAAATATCGAAATTTTTTATAATCAGGCTGCAAACTATTGGAATTCATGTTGTTTGAAAAAAAAACCCTTCCTCAATTTTCCTTCGTCTTTTAATGATGTCAAATAGTCACATTAATGTTTATAGTTTGCTAAAAATTACAATTAGTTTTAAATGATTGTTTAAAACATAGTGTTGAGTCAAATATAATTACATAAATATTGAGATGAAGGAAGTATTTTTTTTCTTTTAAAATTTTAATTTGGAACTCATAGTAAAGTACTAACCCCTTGCAATTGGTTAGCACAAACCCTTGGTTCGAAAGCCTATATTGATTCAATTAATCTAGATTCGTGTCGCATTATTTTATTAGAAAAGAAGGGGGTCATTATCAAGAGATTGAGAAATTGATATGCAATTAATTAACCGGCCAACCAATTAGTCTTCTAGTACGTACAACCGGTATATTAAACGCAATGAGCTTTAAAAGGTTAACAAAGTGAAATACTTTAATTTTTGCCATGACTTGATGAATAATTTTGCAGCCGTGTTGAGCTCACTGAACTCCTCCATATACAACAACATATATTCTCACATAGTGGGGTCTAGGAGGGTAGAGTGTATGCAGTCTGTACAACTACGTACCTCACCGAAAGAGTACGGTTTTCAATAGACTCCCGACTCAAGACAACATATATAAATATGAATATTTGATCTAACTCAACCTCAAAAGCTAACTCATGAGGAGGAGGATTACCCAAGCCTTATAAAGAGATCACCCATCTCATTAGCCACCAACGCGGGACTTTCTTCTCAATCTTTAACAAAATACAGTCTATATGAATATGTAATAGAATTGCTCCATATATAAATATATTCTCAAATTAATGGTGATCAAAAGGGTGGTGTCACTATCAAAGGGCATTTTCGTTTTTGTAGAGAGTGTAACCAAATGATTAAAATGGACAAGTATTTTGAGGAAGGAACTATATAGGAAAAGGGGAAAGCAGAGGGGTAGGCTTTTGGAGAAATTCAAAGTGGCTATCACCCATTAGTCAGAATGCGTATAGGTTCTACTTTCCGTAGAAGATAAACAAAGGAATACGAAATCATAATATTACTAAAAATCTTATGCACAGCAACAGCCTTTTACTATGAAGAACTATATTGAAAGGCTGGCCTCCATTGTACGTTCCACTCTCCACATCCCCCAGTTTCCTCTTACATACATACTCTAAAAATAGATAAATAAAAGTCATGGGGTTACTGACATTGCAAAGAATACTTGTATTATACACCAAATGTGTATAGGAAGATATGAAGGTCGAATATTAGGGTAGAAGATTAGTAGATAGTCGAGCGATATCTAGTTTCCTTTATTTGGATTGTAATTATTACTCATATTCTATCTTGTTCTCTGATTTTATAAATACATATTTTTCCTTGTTTCGAATATCCCATCATGTGTTATTTTTATTGTTCTCTTCTACACTACTATATTTTCCTTTCCATACATGATTTTGCTATGCTTTACATGAGCCGAGGGTCTATTGAACTAATTAATGAGAGGAAACACTCTTCCATTGGTATTTGGAGGCACTTATCTTGACATCATTTATGTTGATATATTTTATTTTTGTCAAATTAAATCAAGTTTAACCTACATATCCCTAAACTTTTTGTATATGCTGGTGATTATAATTCTATGATGTCAAATAAACAATAATGTTGTAAAATAAATTATCATGAAAATAATGACATGTAAAGTAGTGAATCCTTCCTATTTTTGGTAGAAAATATTAGAAGTCCAAATTGTCTTATCTATTATTTTTTAATTTATATTTAAATATTTAAAAATAAAATAATTGAGAATCTTACCTATTATAAGTCTTAAAAATCTTAACGGTGTAAAATATTTATTCCATTGACTGCGTATATTAATTAATCTCTATTTTAGTAAAAGAAAACATTGAGTTGCTTAGAGTTTTCGGTTTCAATCTGCTATTCCTTTCTAATTGAAAAAAAAAAAATGGATCTTCCGTTATTTGGAAGAATTTAGCTTATGTATTACTAGAATGTACAATTTGTTTAGGCTATTTGAAAGGAAATCACATATGACACCTAATTATCTATATTATGGCCTCGTTTCACTATGAAAATAGTGTTGGAGTTGGAGTTAGTGTGTATTTGACCATAAATATAAATTTGTTATAAGACAAGAAAGAATAAAGAACAACGGTAAAGAGAGAGTGATTTTTATTTCTTCTCTTGAGAATGAAAGATTATAAGATTGTAAATACAATGAATAAAATCCTTCTATTTATAGGGAAAATTTACTCCTAGTCTGAGTAAAATGAAAGATTATAAGATTGTAAATACAATGAATAAAATCCTTCTATTTATAGGGAAAATTTACTCCTACTCTGAGTAAAAGACAGATGCTTCAAATCCTAATAGATATCAAAGTAGATCTTGATAGATTTTGATAGACATTCACTATAATGTAAATACATTTATAACACTCCCCCTTGAATGTCTAATTGGTAGATAATGTGCCTCATTAAAACCTTACTAGAAAAAACCCAGTAGGGAAAAAATCTAGTGAAGGAAAAAGAGTACGCATCTCTAATAACACGCATTTCGGCTGCCTCATTAAAAATCTTACAAGGAAAACCCAGTGGGACAAAACTTCGTAAGGAAAAAAGAGTACAATGCGTATTAACTCCCCTTAATGAGAACATCCTTGACTTTTGTATTTCGATCTTGTGCAGCATCTTCTTAAAAGTTGCAATTGGAGAAGATTTGGTGAATAAATCAGTCACATTGTCAGTTGAACAAATCTGTTGCACGTTAATATGATCATTCTTTTGTAGCTCATGTATGTAGAAAAGCTTTGGCAAAATGTGCTTCGTTCTATCTCCATTTATGAATCCTCCCTTAAGATGTGCTATGTGTGCTGAATTATCTCTGTATAAAATTGTGGGTAGATTGTCATATTTCACACCGCATTTTTCTCGAATGAGATATATCATGGACCTCAACCATACACATTCTCGGCTTACTTCATGAATAGTTATTATCTCAGCATGATTCGATGAAGTGGCTATGATAGATTGCTTTGTATATCTCCAAGATATGGCAGTACCACCACATATGAACACAACCTATTTGAGACCGAGATTTATGCGGGTCAGATAAGTACCCAACATCAGCATGACCAATAAGATCGGGACTGTAATCTTTAGAATAAAACAAGCTCATGTATTTTATCCCATTTTAATGTCTCATAGTAGGAGCAGAAATATACCTTGCTAACAAATTGACTGAAAAGGCTATAGGCCTTGTAGTATTTATAAGGTACATGAGTTCATCAATTGTACTAAGATATGGTACTTCATAACCAATCTAATTCGATATATTTTAAATTTCAGCAAATAATCTATTGCTTTTTAAACTCTCCAAGAGTTCCAATGATGTTCAAGCAATAAGCTTATACAATATAAGGATTATAAATAAGTTTCACAGAAATTTTTATATGCTTCAAGTATTTTGAATCCTTAAAAGTTTTTCACATAAGTTTATAAGTTTTGTCAAGTGACAATATTCATCATTTCATGAGTGACATCTTCAAATATATGGACTGCAAATCAAATAAGTTTAGTACTTATCAAGATGCATCCTTTCATGTCACTTGATAAATGTTTCTACGTCAGCATGCTTAAATTAACGTACAATTAAGATCCTCGTAATCTTTCACAATATTGTGCCAGTATTGTGTCAAATATATTGATGATATATCATTTAGCGTCGGTTCACAATGCAACATAACATTTTGAGATCTCATGACTTTATTATTTTCAGGTACATGAACCTCTCATAAGGTTTCATGAAGTATTATGTGGTAGGTTCTTCAAGAGCTCATTGCCTTCTTATTATGATTATTTGCTCCCTGTTTTTCAAGAATTATTTCATTTGGAACCAATTGTTTTACCATGCTTCATGAATGGGTAGACTTTGTCCTTTAAGGACACAAAATAGGAGCAGTTGCAGCTCAAATATGAGATGCGTTTGGCATTTGACTAGAATTATCTTTTGAATAAGGATCTGATGATAATTTTTAACATATTTCATAATTGCTTATAATCTCCCCCTTATGTTAGGAAAACTAACATACATCCTTTATCTTCTTTGAGGAATCCATCTTTGTGCATCATGGTATATTTATTAATCGTCTACCGCAGATTAACTATTAGATGGACAACGTGTGATTCCTGACTTAGAATCAATTTTGAGGGAAAATTAATCATAATTTATTGGTTTGACGCATACAAGTACTTTTGTATATAATATTCAAAACCAACACTTGAAGCTTTTTGTTCTCAATGGTTTAACTATTTATTGAAAGCATTCAATGCCAAACCATTTTCATCAAGATGAATTGTCTTAATTGCACAATCTGAAAGTTATACTCTTAACTCAATTTCATTGGGCAAGCAACTTTATGAATGTCAAACTACAGGTTGACAATAAACGCACATGTGATCATCTTATATTGATGCATCTTAATTAATCACATGACTGGTGAACGGGTCTATATTCACCTTTTATACTTTTCAAATTTTAAGGGATCTAATCTCAATATTAGTTGGTCCAACCAACTTTTTCATTAGAACAAGCAACATTAAAGTTCATGAAGAATTTTCGAATTCTTCAATATATGTTCAATATTCAGTAGGCACATGTCGGTTGTTCATGTCAATTTATGAACTTTTATTTTAGTAAACTCCAAGTTTACCTTGACATGCACCTTTTACTTTAGTAAATTTCAGATTTACTATTACATGAATAAATTTCAGATTTACTATTTTAGAAGTAGATTTCAAAATAACTTTTCTCAATTATTCAGCCTCTTTTGGAGGTGAGTTGTGATACCATCACAATCAAGTACTCGTTTGCATTAATAAGCTTCTCATTCCCCAGGAATGAAATATAATCATGCCTTAAGCGTATCAAATTATGATAGCTACTACAAAAGCAAATTGAGGCATACATATGATTTATTGCTACCACATTCAATTCAAAGAATGGAACATATATAATGGGACATATTTCACCAAATATCCATTATTTTTGCCTTAGCCATCATAATATCATTAATATGGTGCATTGAGATTCAAACTCAATGTCTTATCCATATAAAGACGTCTTAGGCATAAATTGCTGGGACTTGAACCCAACATATTATCATCTCTTTTGATAATATTGTTTTTGAGGAATAAATTTAAAACATAATGGTTCCAAACCAAATATTTTTCCTCAAATCCAACAATACTTATATCATTAGTAACAAAAGACAAATAACATAAGGAATTACTAACCTTGAAATCCTTTAGATTTATAATCTCACCTATTTGGCAGAGTCTCGTGCTGATAACGTGTTATAAAACATGAAAGAATAAAGAAGAAAAGTAGAGAGAATAGAGAGAGTAATTATTATTTTTTCTCTTGAGGATGAGAGATCATAAGATTGTAAATACAATGAATAAAACCCCTCTATTTATAGGAAAAATTTACTCCTAGTCTGAGTAAAAGATAGATGCTTCAAATCCTTATAGATATCAAAGTAGATCTTGATAGACATTCACTATAATGTAAATACATTTATAACAAAATTAAAGTTGTTTTTGAAATTTTGTGAGACAAATAGAAGTGAAAAAAGTGAAAACAAGTTTCTTGTTTTCACTTTTACGAAAATAATTTTCACTAAAATGAAATAATTTTTATGACCAAACACCACTATTTTCACTTTTTTCTTTCAAGTGAAATAATTTTTCAAAAAAAGTGAAAAAAAAAACTCATGGCCAAACGCCTACTATATATGCTACTAGTCTTGGGTGACCCGTGCTAAACCCAAGTCCAACCTCAAGATATAAACATAGTATGTAGTTTATCAGATGAGTATAATTTGTTTCATATTTTCAACAATGTTATTCAGATTAATTATATCTAGACAATAAAATTTCAGAACTATTAAAGTTTTATATTTGATCAATGCCTATAAGTCTGGATTCAAACTAATATAAAAGATTAAATTTGTAATTACTTTTTTATTTTTTTGCTTTTTGTGACATTAAGTTACTGAAAGAGTAGTCCAAAATTTTCCGCAAACTCTTAAAAATTAAATCATTGTATAAACGTATTTGCAAGCTAAAGAAAAAATTATTTGTATTTTCAAATCGATATGTAATATAAAAGTTATTTTCATGGAATGTTTTGAGAATATCAACAACAACAATAACAACATACCCAGTATGTTTCCACCAAGTGGGGTCTGGGGAGGGTACATGTACGCAACCCATACCACTACCTCAAATGTGAGATAGAGAGGCTATTTTTGATAGACCCCCGGCTCAAAACAAAGCAATCCAAATAAGATAAGAAATGGTAATAAAACAAGATAGAATAGAAATTAACATACTCAATAATATCCAAAGCAAGATACTTCAAGTATACACCAAAACATACAACATCCTAACTCAAACTAGCCTTTTACTCTAATTCGCCTCCTCCACAACTTTCTATCCAGGGCCATGTCCTCGATAATTTGAAACGGTTCCATATAATGTCTAATCACCTCCCTCCAATTTTTTTCTTCGGTATACCTCTACCTCGCTTAAAACCATCCCTAGCCAACCTCTCACACCTCTGGACTGGGGCATCCGTGCTCCTCCATATCACATGACCGAACCATCTCAACCTCGCTTTCCTCATCCTGGCTTCCACCGAAGCCACGCCCACCTTATCTCGAATAACCTCATTTCTAATCTTATCCTTTCTAGTACACCCACATATCCATCGAAGCATTCTCATCTCCGCCACTTTCATCTTCTGGATGTGGGTCCTCTTAACAGGCCAACACTTCGCCCCATACAACAAAGTCGGTCTAACCACCTGTTTTGAGAATATAACATCCAATAATTCACATTGAACTTAATCATATGTTAAATTAATTTCTTGAATAGTTGCACTCCTATGTAAATCAATATATATTTTGAGATTAATTTTTTCTATAAAATTTATAAAAATAATTAAATACTTACAACACATATATATTTACCACATAATAACAGGGGCGCGGGGGGAAGGGGGAGGGAGAGGTTAGAGATTGAATTTAAGTCTTGCAAAACATCTTTAAATTTATTTTTAGTTATTATATTATGAATTTAATAGGTAATAGATAATCAGAACATTATTTTCATAAAATCATTTCCTTATTTCTTTATTTTTTTCTCTCTCTATTCCTTAATTTAGAACTTGCTAATTCCTGTTATACATGTTTTCTATTTAAACGTTTCATTGATCCGAAAAAAATAATATTTGTGCCCATTTTGTCTCAAAAAATTTTCTGACCGTTAATTTTACAATGAATTAAAATCATGCTTGTAAAATTTTTAGACCCAATTTATTTATTGATGTTTGAATTTTGAAAATCAAATGAGCTAACTTTTTATTAGAAGATTTTTACAAGTTTGTTAAAAAGTGATATATTGTACCGACAAAATTAAATGAGTATACCATTTATTATAATTTTTATAGTCCCAATTGTACGGTTAATATTAAAAATTTTGAATCTCAAAAAGTGAAAAGTTTCATAAAACTTGAGATATTGAGATTACTGTATTATAGAATAGTGATATATTGCTTATGTTTATTTTAGAGAGATCGATTGCTTTGAAGGTTGATGCTACTAATTGATCCAAATTAGATGGTGTTGAGTAACAATAACGTAGAAATTAACGATCAATAAAAACAAGACATGATTGATTCTTCGTAATTTTAATAACAAAGTCATTTTGAAATTAGTAAAGTGAATAAAGAGTCCAAATTTCCTTCTACAACTATTTTCCTTATTTATAATTTTAAGTTTTAAAAGTTAAAATAATTAAAACTTACCTTTAATAGACATTAAAGTAGTTACTTGTATAAAAAATAGCTTTCACTGACCGTGGATGCTAGTTAAAATCATATAAACATATATTGGTGAACCACTTTTTATCCATTTACTCGGCTTATTAACTTTTTGACTTTAAATTGTTATAAATAGGAGACCTAATATAGGCTAACTGTTTGCTAATGCACGGAAAGCACAAGGAAAATAACCTAGCTCCCTACGCTGCTACTCTCACTCTAATTATAGAAAAAAAATTAAAAAATCCGAGAATAAATGCATGAGACGTTTTGAAAAAACTTGTTTTTTTATCATCTTTTAAGAAGGTGCTCTTTAGAATATTTTGATGGAAACTCCAGTGACAGAGACCAAAATGATTTTTTTGGGAACAACTCAAGTGATAAACGGTGGCGGAGTCAAGATTTTCATTAAGGGGTTCAAACGTACACACACGAACTAGGTGAAGGGTTCAACATCTACTTATATATACATAAAAAATAACTCTAATCATGTATAAACAGTGTAATTATTCGCCGAAGGGAGTTCGAAAAAACCCTGATTATATGCTAGCTCTGGGTTGATAAGGCTTGATAAAGAACAAACTACTAATTTTTTTGGTTTCCCATTCGATATGCTTTGGGTCCAACTAATTGCTATTCGCACCAAATGAAATGCAAGAAGAATTGCTAGAGTAAATAGTATATCAACCGTATAATAAACCCATTGTTCTTGATTTGAATACTGTGTGTCATTTTATCATAAAGATAATAATAATTCTACATACTGCCCCAATTAGAAATTCTAAGTTCTTCTTTAAATAGTAGAACATGACCTTTAAATTAATCAAGAAAGGTAAAATAGATTGCGACTGTTAAGACTTAAGATAAGGGATGATAAGCATCCATCAATCTATATATATATATGGTCGGCCAAACTTTCCATTAGAAAGTAACAAGTCAACAAGTAAAGCATAATATGGTATAGTAATTAGTAAACTAAAGATAAAAAACTTTTTGTCAGTTATTAATAGTACTACTCCATATTGTTGCTTTATGTTTTTGCTGTTGTGGTACTTGTACAGAAGTAAGGAGGTAAAAACCATATGAACTGGCTTCCAATAACGTAGAGCTTCCAGCTATAACATGATTAATTGCACTTAGAATATCCAAAATCACTTAATTAGGACGGCGCTAGGTGTTGCACTAGAGATTCGAGGTTTAGAATGATTCTCCTATACTTTTATTGGATTAGATCCTCGCCATTTTACGTGAGCTGGTTGAATTAAATTTGAATGTGTTAATATAAATTGAATTAATAAATAAATATATTATTGACTCGTCCAAAGTTTATATTTTTGTATTATAATCTATAACATAAGTACGTTATATCACAAGTTATGCTTACATAACTTATGTTGTTAGAGTTACAAGTTGCATTTCAGAATGTTAGGACTAAAGAAATTCATAACTGTTAGAGTTTGTAACCAAATTTTGTTGATCCGGTTCTAAAAAGTTTGCGGTGCGACCCATGTTTATGATTTTTTATGGGTGGGCCTGGGATTTATTTGTACGCACATATTATATAAGTGCGATTTAGTGGGTCATTTTGGATGTTTTCTTATATGTCATTCTCCTCACTGTATTCTCTATCCATCATAGTGAATTTCTCCTCCTCTACCCGTGAATTTTCTCATCAAGTGTTTCCACGTAAATCTGTGTGTTTATCTTGTTTTTCCTTTTACTTATCATATTGCTTATTGTTGTCCGTTGATAACATTAACCTATAAGTTATATTTTACAAGACATAAATTTAGTTCCTACAAGATATAACTGCATAAGTTGAGTTTAAGACTGACATAACTTATCACTGACAAATATTGAAAATTCAATTTGAAAGACAAAAAATAAAGATGATCCAAATAAGAACAATCCGTGCAAAAGCACAAAATTTAGAAGGGAAAATTACACATTTAATCAGTGGTTCAAAAATATTTGTAACAAGTATATACATTAATTAAGATAGGTGAAGTGAAGCAGGTTAATCGGGCGGCTAGAGTGTGATGTTGACAAATTGGTTGTTCACGTCAAAGGGGTGCGGTCGGCTGTGACCTCCCATCATGCGGCGGACCTCATCATTCATTCCATTCGACTCCCCATGGTCCACACCATCTCCCCACCCCCTCAAATTCGTTGTCTCTCCCTATGTTGTCTCTATAAATATCGAATAACTTTAATATGCAGGTAGGTGTTTGATTTGATGATTTAAAATTTTAATTTGAAATCAATATTTATTTATGAAATTTATATAAATTTCAATTTCAAATTTTAAATTTATCAAAAAGTAAGATCATATATTTTTCACTCACTTGATATACGGTTATTTCACATTATTTTCATTAGAGAGATCTTTATCCAATATACTGACCCTTAAAAATTTATCTTTTCTTGTTGAGAATTGTAACAATCTCAATTTGACAACTCAACTCTAACATATATGATACTTACAAATTCAAACTACAATTGAGAATTCGAGCAACAAAGTAACAATGAACAATACTAATGAGAAATTAACAAAGGAAGTAGGTAATGAAAAGAGGATGAGAGATTCGAACATAGAAAAGAGAAATGAGAGAATTTCATACTAAGCTAAACATAACAATTCGTGTGATCCCTTTAATTGGTTACTATCCATCTTTTATCGTGCTTGCTTAATCCGGATCCCAATATAACCTGGTCATATTGTTTGTTCTTGTTCCAATAGCTCTTTTCAACTCAATAATTTTTTGTGTGACTTTGATATTCGTAGTCAACTGAACCGAGTTTACAACAAGAATACAATTAATTAAACAAATATATCTTTTTTGATAATTTAAATTTTTAGATGACATAGTCTCACATTAAAAAATTTAATATTTCTCTGTCAAACATGTGTGCAATAGCAATACGAAAGTGTATAAAAAAGTAAGTAGGCATATAATGTTAAAATACCGGTTAGCGTAAAGAACAAAAGGAATATCCTTGAGAGGGGTCCTCTCAAGATTTTAGACATTTGACATTGACTTTCCTCCAAACACCCCCTACCCCCTGTCGGAAACTCTCCTCCTTAGGATAATATAATGGGGTTTAATTAATTAATGAACTAGTACTAATTAAGAACATAACAGCTTACCCTTTAGTTTAGTGAAATTATTGACTTATGGTTACATGGTGGTTGGTGAAGAAGAAATATCACACTCCTAAAAACTCTATTTGTCTAATTGTCTCTAAATCAATGGTTCTAACAAACTTCACCATTATTTCCACGACCAACACAGTTGCATTTAATTGCCTTCTCTATTCACTATATACTAGCTAGTACATTTTATTATTATATTTAGAGGTGTGAAAAACAAGATTCTTTTCAATAAGGAGGCTTTTATTTTCTATTGGGGTGGGGAGGTGCATATGCATTATGATTACAACTCTTCTAGGTAGCAATACTACATATGTCATTTTACGAACAATTGTAACATATCACTTTTCGCGATTATAACATCTTACCATAAACCTCATGATTAAAATTTAAGCACTTCTTACCACCTTATAATTAGTAATTGTTAGAGACTCTTTTAGCCTCAATAGAATTATAATTTCGATATTAAATATATTGAATTTATTTTTGGAGTTACTTGCCTTCTCTAGAAATGAGATGTTGATGATTGACCATCATGTTAAAATTAAAGTGGACAAATCCTGTGCCTAATTAATGGACCATAATATTATTCAAAAGTTACCAAGTTACTGTTTGTGACTGATTGATTGATAACCATATAGATGTTGTCATGTGTATATCATCACTGTAGAAGCACAAGTGATCCCTTGATATTATGTTTCCATACACTTTTCATTCTCAAAAAATGAAAAGAAAAGTTTTAACGAGTGAGTATGCCTATAGTACTAGCAAATTAGTGAGAAAAATATTTAGTTTTCTTCTTTTGAAGCATTTTAAGTTATTTGTCATTTGTCAAAGTGGTATACTATTAAGTTTTGTACACGATGTAACTCCTATGCCATATAATGGAGGTAGCCTCTGAATTTTTTTTGAAAGATCTTCAAATTAAATTACTTGGCTGAGGTTGCAATAATTTCGAAGAAATGTAATTCGTTCTTATTTTAGTTTTTCTATTATGGAGTACTTTTTTAAAAATGAATACGTGCACGAAAATGTTCTTTTTTTTTTTTTTTAAATTTATTTATGAATAATTGACTTGAAACAAATATAATTATAGCAACTCCAAACATCCAAATTTTCTTTCTTTTCCTCTATTCTTTTTACTTCCAATTTTGGGATGATATTATATAGCTAGTATAGGTACAACCTAGTAGCATGTGGGGAGTAAGGGAAATTTTGAGGAAACCTTAAAAGATTACATTGTTGTCACTTTCAATTCAAGAAGGAATGTTCCATATATACCTACTTAGATGGGAACATGTAAATTTGGAAATCTGTGGGAGTGAGTATTTATTTATTAACAATAAAAAAAGAAGATTCAAAAAACAAATATGATAATGCATAGGATCGAATGTAGGGCGGCTTTTTTCAATTCAATTGATGAACACATTAATTATTTTTTACTCTGAATAGTATAATATGTATTTTTTATCGGATGTCTTAAATGGAACAATTAAAATGTAAGCATATAGCAACAGTTACATTCATTACTTGCCTCTAAATTGATAGATATGTGAATTACATCCTTTTGAGGGGAAGTGTCCTACACAAAGTATTGGGAAATGGGGATATGGGCCAATTTTGAATGAGAAAGGATTGAAAGAAACCATTTGATGGTCACAGGAGAGCTAATTTCTTTCTGTCATTGTTTTAATAATTAGTCGTCATTTGGTGTGAAGTATAAGGGATAAATAGTTTCAAAATAAAATAAAAGATTATTTTATACCATGTTTGGTCTGAGATATTAGTTAGTATCGAAATTATTTATTCCATCATTTACACCACAGTGACATAGTGATGGAATAGGTTATTTCACACACATTGTGGGATAACTAATCTTGAAACTAATTATTTCCGAATAATCCGAGATTAATTATCCCTAAATAACTCTTTCCCAACCAAACATCCTAGGTAAAATATGAGCGGAGCTACTATTTTGCTTACGGTTCAGTGGAACCTAATAGCATTAATTAACTATTAAAAAACTACTATTTTCTCATTGAAATTTCTCACTGAATAATGTTTGGTGGTTATTTCCACATATCAATGTTTTAATTAAATCAGCGAGAAAAGAAAAAATAATAGTGTTTTCACACAAAAAAATATAGAAAGCTTATCAGAATTTCAATGAAAATCTGTTTCTTACCAGTGATCTAATTTGGTGGAAAGTGAGTGAAAAAAAAATTATGTTTTATTACACAAATTTTACATTGATTCGCTATGGAAAAAACCTTTATATCTAGTAGTGATCCATAAGTCTTGTATATTAATTAAAACAATCTGTTTAATACTTATAAACAATATATATCAAACGCATAAAATTCAAAATTCATAAACTCAGAATCATATCTTTGCCTGTTCACAGGAATGATGAATGGCCTTGTTCATTACAGTTTGGTTATGGGCTATGGCTCTAACACTGCCTCGTGTTAATGAGAGTTTCTTTCAAGTTTATAAGTGGGGGGTCCAAAAAAAAACAAAACAAAACAAAAAAATCATTGTTGTTCAATAATAGCACTTCCCAATTGACTAATTACATCTATTTTCTTCTTTTGCTTGCATTGCTCAGACAGAAAAATATGTTTCTCTTTTCTTTTACTTTATTGTTTTTGTTTGTAGATACGTTTCTCTTTTGCCTCTTGACAATCTATGTTTTATTCACTCCTTTTTTTTGTCAAAAGTTATGATTCTTTTTTGATCTTTTTTGGTTACTGAGCTTTCTATCTTAATCTTTACTTACTTACACTTGCCAAGTATATATAGGCTGGCTGATAAGGTATCTTTAGTATTATTACTCATGATTTTTATGAACCATTGCTGGCATTTTCATGGACCATTTGTTGAAAACCTAGCTTTAATCAATATCAAAGAATTCCTATAGAGGAAGTGACATTTTTAGTAGTACTATAACTGAAATTCTAGTAGGAGTAATTATATATTCTAACATAAAGTTGAAACTGACAAAAATTAAAACGAAGAAGAAGTGTAACTGCAACCAACTTTAGTTACGTTGGAACTAGGTCGTAAACCGACAGTCGTCATTCCTTATGTTTAGGAGCTAATTAAAATGTTTAACATATATTTTAAAAAATTACTTAATATAGTATATTAAATAATTTACCTAAAACCTAATACACAAAAGTAATTGTGATTCAGAACTCATAGTTAAAAATCTCAGTTCCGCCTTTGAATTTATTGCTTTTCTCGCTATATTTTGCACTGATTCAGTTTTTTTATTTCTCGTCACTATATTAACCAATCGTAACCTTTAATTAATCGGCGATCAGTGGTGGAGACATACACGTTATATGGTTTGTCATCTGACACTGCTTTGCGGAATAATTTATGTACATATATGATTATATAAGTAATTTTTTAATATATGCATATAAAGAGACACACATAATAGACTTATGTTGCATGAAAGATGATCATGTATATCAGTATGAAATTGATGAAAAGCTTTAGTTGATACTCCGCAACCTCAATTTCAAACCATGAACAAGTGTAATGTTGTGGTGATAATAAGCATATAACCCGATAATACTTGCATAAAATTCTGTGTATGTCATTGTGCAATTTATGATTAAATTATTTGTTAGTGATGCTGAATTAATGTCCTCTAAGAGATTCTAATTTTATCAGCGCCCCCTACAAAATTTAATTGAGAAGCACTTCATGATCTCAACGCGGGGTAGTGTAATGCCTCGTCTGTACGGGTATAATGTCAAAAAGATCACATAAAATTCCCATTTTTTTAACTCTACTTTTTTCGTTGCATGAGAATTAATATCCATGATCAGTCACCTCCAGCTGCAAGTGCTGGTTGTTACAATTAATTATCTTGGTGTTAATGGGGATAATGTGAGTAATAGAGAAGCTTTACATATTGGCCGTGCGGGTGGAGCTTTTGTAATAAATACATTAATGATGAAAAGTGAATTATAATTAAGTGGGATGCATGCCTTTTTTATCCTCCACTTTATTAATTACTGCAGTGTTTTGCATGTCAAGCAAAGGTTTCAATTCTCTCGAGTGTCCAATTCACTAACTTCTTCCTATTATAAAAAGATGAAGCTTGTCAATTTTTTAATGAACTAGGACGATGGTCTTGTGGTGGTATGTACACAGTAATTACTGAAAAGGATTAAATAAACTAAACTAAGTGGTGTTTCAAACTCGATTGTAGTTTTCACGTATATAAAGCAGCGTATTAATTTGTGTTGATGATAAATTTTCAATTGCAGCTTTTTCAACCATGCATTCCTCTCTACTAATTATTTTACCACAAGTGATTATTAGTTATACACTCTTGCCCCGTCTCTTAGGTTACTTTTTTTACGTTATAACAGAAAATTTGTCTTATTTTTATAATCGACGTCGTAACAAAGTTTGCTTGTAAATATTTCTTGAATGACTTGATAGTGTAAACAAGTCCTTGTACTGATAGTTCATAACTTAATAGGTCATTAATTTTGGTGAAGAGATTAATATTCATTTGTCTTCATCACGTACAGCTTTCTTCTTAATTTAGGGGCTTGCATGTGTTGTGTTATGTTAATTTTCATATTCTTTTATTGAATTAAATGATTTTTTTCGTTCACCTTTTTCTCTCCATCACCGCTCACTCTCTCCACCCCTTTGCCAATCGTAAAAGTATCCTGCTAATTGATTAGTTCTTTCTGATTTCAACGTTTCAATCATTGTTTTGTAACAAAAAATTAAAAATTAAAAATGTAGAGCTATTTAATTTAAAGAAGAATAACATAAACCTTAACATATTTACAAAAATTTTCATCCTTACAAAAATTCTAACTAATTATGAATCTTCATTGGATATATCAGGAGCTAAATATGCGTCTCGACCGATCTAAAATCGAGATTTTTATTAATTATGCAAAATATAAAAAAATTTCTGTAATCAAGCTCTAAACTGTCGAATTTATGTTGTTTAGTTACCAACTATTCACAAGCTTATTCCATTAACAGCCCACGGCCACTATAACCAAGAAGTTCAGCCCATTCAGCAACAAAGGTCCAGCTTGCAGCGGACGGCCCAATTGAAGTATTTAGTTTGAAAAGAAAACAACAAACAAATGAAAATGATTAAAATTGATTGAATTATAGCCTATTGTTCAACCCAATCTAATCCCACTTATATTCGGCTAGGCAAACTTTGGATAGATTAGGTCATTGACACACACACACTCTATTAACTCCCTCCAAAAGTTGTTCTAACCAGTTCATTTAAATGTTTGAGTTTCAACACATTTAAATTTGAGGAATGAAGAAGATGCAATTACCTCCAGAAGTTTTCACTATTGTTTGTCAATTATTTAGCAAATCATCTTCTATTTTAATATCTCTTGCAACTTATGTACCTTTTAGATTAGATCTAAACGTTTCTTCTAAGAAAACTAAGGATCTTATAAGAGATTGTTAGATCACAATTTAAAATTTCGTAGATGTTAGACAATAGTCTTAATGTTTTATCAAACTTAGTTGCTATATTTGCACAACTTATTTTTAAAAAAGTGAGCAATTCCAAACAATTCATCCGAAAGGCTAAAGGCTAAAGAGAAAAGGACATGGACCGACAATTTTCAAAATAATTGACCCATATTTGGGTCATTGGACATTCATGGTCAATTTGCCCAGACAAAATCCATATTATTTTATTTCACAATTTGTGTCATTTTGATCCAGGTAGTTCAAATACTGTTCATACACATATTGATGTAATTCATATGTCATACTAATATAGTTTGTGGAAAAATAGGCACAGAATTCACGGGTAAAAATTGTATCATTATTATATAGAATATGCCTTTTTTAATATGGTGTGCATAGAATTTGTATCATTGTTGTATAATATATATCTATGTGTGAAAGATGCATATAGAAATTGTATCTTTATTGTATAGAATACAAATTTGTATCAGACATGTATCAAATTTCTATCAATATCGTATAAAGCTGCCTACAAATAACTTGAAAATGAAATTAAAATTCAATGGTCATTTTTGTATCAATAGTTTCATCCGAAGTGTTATTTATGTCCTTTGCTTAAGGCTACAAATTACAATGAGGCAGTTCTTAATTGGGCTTTGAAGAAATATTTTTTTAATTAAAAATTATACAAACACACAACTTATGTTTTCAATATTACAAAAAATTCTAACTCCCTAAACATACTATAAAAATTTCAATATATATACAGAATGCTATGTATATATTGACTATGTTATGTATATTAATAGAAAAAGTAAAGTAATTAAAAAAGTGAAAAGAGTTCGTATTTATGTAATTTATATGTTTTTTAAAGCGCCAATAAAGAAGTAGTATCCATAGATGTGGCCCATGCAATTAGAGGCCCCTATTATGACAGCTTCGAAGAAGTTTCGTGCACGACGTGTCTATTGAATTCACAAAATAGAACGTGTGATTGAGAACGACGGTAGAAAGAAGCAGACAAGTAAACGAAACCAGAGCCGAAGACAAATACAACAAGGACAAAATAAAAAAAGTTCGTCTTCGAAATTCCGATCGATCACCGGCGAAATCTTTGAGTCAATTCCGCCGATAAAACAATGGCATCAGCTTTCAGCGGCGATGAAACTGCCCCCTTCTTCGGTTTCCTCGGCGCCGCTGCAGCGCTCGTTTTCTCATGTAAGTTGCATAAAAAAAAAAAAATAACCAAGCTTTTCTTTTATATTCGATTCAATAAATTATGAGATTGATTGTAGGCATGGGAGCTGCTTATGGAACGGCGAAGAGCGGTGTAGGAGTGGCGTCGATGGGTGTAATGAGGCCAGAGCTTGTGATGAAGTCAATTGTGCCTGTTGTTATGGCTGGTGTGTTAGGTATTTATGGTTTGATTATTGCTGTCATTATTAGTACAGGGATTAACCCTAAGACCAAATCGTATTACCTTTTTGATGGATATGCGCACCTCTCATCTGGTCTCGCTTGTGGTCTCGCTGGCCTTTCCGCTGGTATGGCTATTGGAATTGTTGGTGATGCTGGTGTTAGGTAATTTCTCTGTCTCATGGTCTTTCGATAGAAAAAATATCCTCCTTTTGGAACTAAATGCATTGGGAATCGATGTGTTTGTAATGTGTTTTCTGCAAAATTATACAATAAGTGCATCTTAACTGAAGTGAATCGTTTTGGATCTTTACTTAAATGGAATTGTCGCCTCTTATGTCATGTAAGGATTTTAGAACTTATATAAATTTCATATTATTGGACTATCTAGTAAGTTGACCTTGTTTGTGGGTATGTTGTCGAGGTGTTCTACCTTAAGCATTAGATTCTCTTTGTTGCTTTTGCTTCTTAAAGTGCCTGGATTCTTATAAAGGTCTGAACTTTGAATGTTATCTGAAGTTTGGTGAAGGACTGGATTTGTTGTAAGACCAACAACAAAATTTTTCACCGTTTCAAAAAGAGTGACTTTGTTGTGTGAGGGCGAGTAAAAAGGTTTATTACAAAGATTGTGTAAAATCTTTATCATCCAAAGAACTAAGGTAATATGAGTCGATTTTTTACTTCAAGATAGTGCAACCGTAGAACATCAATCTCTTTTCTTACTTAGTATCCATATGGACAAAGCATACTCTACTACTCCCTCCGTTCAAAATCACGTACCACTTTTTAACTTGGCACACTTATTAAGAAAACAATGACTGGTGTAGTGACTTTACCATATTACCCTTATTAATTGGTATTAGTTGAAATTGACCATTTAGGATTTCAAAAAGTCTTAGTAAATAAATTGAGGGTAAAACAGGATTTTTTTTTTTTTTTGTCTTTTTCTTGATATGCCAAAAATGATAAGTAAAGATGGAAATAAAAAAATAGAAATAAGTGACAAGTTATTTTGAACGGTGGGAGTATTATTTCTCACATAAGGAAGAGTTAGGACTTTAGACAATTAATCAAGGTCGATACTCATTATTTTGGAACGTGTTAGGTAATTTTTGTACTTTCTAAAAGTAAATTTATGTGTTTTACTTCAAAGAAGTGAACACTTCTCTTCTCCTACTTTCGTCTCGTATGTCGCTTAACGCCTCTTAAGTCTTTTCAGTTTTTTGCATTTTTTGCTTTTAAAAATACTGAATGTAGTCAATAGTAATCATTCTACTTTACACATTATTCCACCAAAGAATTTAGTTGGAACTTTCATTTCAATTAAAGAGTTTTGTGTTCTATGATTATTTTGTCTTTCTGCTAAGTGGTTTTGACTTCATTGAATTTGCTGGATCTAGAAAATTGTAACCTAATACTCATGTTTGTGGTAGTGAGATTAGAAGGATGAACCCTGTAACTTGGATATTTCAAAGTTTGAAGTGTGAGATCCTACAACAAGAACATACCCAGTGTATACCCACAAAGTGGGGTCTGGGGACGGTAAAGTGTAAGCAATCCATACCACTTACCTTAGATGAAGTAGGGAGACTGTTTCCAATAGACCTCGGGTCATGAAGTGTGAAATCCTAAAACTAGCATAAAAGTAACCAACTATTTGAGATGAAACTTACTGTAATTTATCACATTGTGCCATGCCAAAAAGCAAGATGTTACCTGATATGAAGTGGAGGACCCTTTTGTTGCTTTCAAATGAATTTTTACAATAACAAAACCTAGGTTCTGTTGCCTTTTCTTTAGGAAGACATCACTCCCTTTGTTCCACATATGCAGCTCCTTTCCATTAATGAACTGCAGATGATTTAGTTTCCACCTTTTCTAGAACTACTGCAGTAGTTATTTTGATAAAGAAATAAAATAATAAGGAAATAAAAGCTTATAACAAAAGTATTGAGCAGAAGAAGTTATAGAACAAGAACAGTGAAGGAAAATAAAATAGCCGAAAGTTTTTTTTGAATGAAAATATGGCGACTGAAATTACAAGAGAAAACAGAGCAACTTTACTCTGTATATATAGACTCCTACTACAAATATAAATCCTAAATTTAACGTTTTATTCCACCTAACTTACTCCTAAAATTACTAACTTCCGGGCCACTTTATAAGGTGAACAAACCTCACCTAGTAATAATTTTGACCTGGTAAATGCAGTAAACTAAATAAGACAGTAAGTTGCACTAATTTGTTACACCCCCTAGTGCAAGCTCACGATGAACTACTCCCAGAGCATCTCGAAAGTATTGAAACTTAGACTTCTCCAAAGCTTTAGTGAATATATCCGCAACTTGAGCGTTGGTGCGAACAGTTGTCAGTTCAGTCTCTTGACTTAAGACTTTCTCACGAACAAAGTGATGGCGGATCTCAATATGCTTCGTTCGAGCATGAAAAACTGGATTTGACGCAAGTTTGATGGCACTTTCGTTGTCTCAGTTGATTTGCATAGCATAGTCTACTTTCTGGTACATATCATTGATTAGCCTTTTCAACCAAATGCACTCTTGTGCAGCCATGGTTGCAGCAATATATTCAGCTTCAGTGGTAGACAAAGAAACAACATCTTGCTTCTTGATGCACCGAGACACCACTGCTGACCCGGTACTAAAACAGTAACCTGAAGTCGAGCGACGATCATGTGTATCACCTGCCCAATTTGCATCAGTAAATCCACTCAATAAAAAAGTATCACACCTCTTGTACCTAAGTCCATGACTAAGAGATCCTTTCACATAGCGCAAAATCCTCTTTGCGGTATTTAAGTGAGAAGTTGTTGGATTTTGCATAAATTGAGAAACAACACCAACAGAGTAAGATATTTCTGGCCTTGTGATAGTCAGATAAATCAAACTTCCAACTAGTTGTCGGAACTTTATCGCATCCTTCAAAGCCTCACCTTCATCCTTCTTCAACTTGAGATTTGGCTCCATTGGAGTAGCCTTTTCTTTCGACTCCCCCATGATGAAATGTTCTAAGAGACTCTCCGCATAACCTTTCCGAGAAACAAAGTAGCCTCGATCTGATTTTTCCACTTCCAGGCCAAGAAAACATCCAATTTGCCCCAAATTTTTCATCTCAAAACGAACAGACAAGTCTTTCCTTAGATTTGAAATTTCTAATTCATTATCTCCAGTTATTATCATATCATCAACGTATAATAATATCAGGAGATATGCATTTGATTCTAATTTTATAAATAAACTAGAATCTGACAGATACTCTAAAACCACAAAAGATAAGGTATTGAGCAACTTTACCATACCAAGCTCGTGGTGCTTGCTTGAGGCCATATAGAGCTTTCTTCAAACGACAAACATGACGTGGAAACTACTTAGAGACAAAGCCATGAGGTTGCTCCATAAATACTACTCGATCCAACTCTCCATAAAGAAATGCATTCTTTACATCAAGCTGCCACAGTTTCCAACTTTTGAAAGCAGCTAGCGAAATAAGTGACCTTACCTTCACCATCTTCGCTACCGCACTAAACGTCTCCTCATAATCCAATCCATAGTTTTGAGAAAATCCACGAGCAACTAGACGAGCTTTAAACCTATCAATGGTACCATCAGATTTTTTCTTCAAGCGAAATACCCATTTGCAAGTGACTGGATTGCATTTTTCTGGTTGTGGTATCAATTCCCAAGTTTCATTCTTGTCTAAAGCGTCAATCTCTTCTTGCATCGCTCTTTCCCAATGTGGACAGCCCTTTGCTTCTTCATAACTTAATGGTTCTTCCGTAGTTATTGCTCCTGTAAAGAAACACGAGGTCACAGAATAACTTTTTAGTTTGACCTCATAATCTTTGAGGTAGTCCGGTTGCTTTTTCTCCCTTGTTGACCTTCTTGCTACTTGTTGTTCACCATTTCCTTTCCTTGAAATGTTCTGACTTGGAGATGCAACTTCTGAAATATTCTGACTTGGAGATACACTTTCTCCCTCTTCACTACAAGGTGATAACACATTTACTTTAGGAAATAATAACTCCATATTAACTTGATCATCACCCAGAACAATAAGCTTTTGAGAAGAAAACGATGACGTTTCATCAAATACCACGTCTCTAGAAATGGTAAACTTGTTTGTCTTTGGATCCATGCATCTCCAGCCCTTCCTATAAGAATCATAACCAACAAATACACATTTTCTTGCTTTCGGATCAAGTTTGGTTCTATTAGTTCTGGGAACATAAACATAACAAGTAGAACCAAAAGCCCGAAAATAGTTCACATTTGGCTTCTGACTATATAAAAGTTCAAAAGGCGATTTCTGTGTACCTGGCCAAGGAGGCAGCCTATTTGTCACATGGCATCCACATTGAATAGCTTCTGCCCAAAGCTCTTGAGGAAGATTCTTGTCATGCAGCCATGAAAGACAAACTGAAGTAAGATAAGCAAGCGTTCTTTCCGCAACTCCATTCTGGTGAGGAGTATCTGGACAAGTCATTTGACGAAGAATTCTGTTGTCATGACAGTACTGGAAGAAGTCATCTGACATATATTCTCCACCATTATCACTACGAAGATATTTTATCTTCTTCCCGAACTCATTTGCAACAACATTTTTGAACTCCACAAACTTGGATAATGCTTCATTCTCTCTTTCAAAAATTTCACCCAAGTGAACCTTGAGTGTTCATCCACCAACACCATAACATAGCGATGTCCGCTATAACTTGGTGTTCTTGTTGGTCCCATCAAGTCTGTATGAACCAATTCAAACAACACGGTTCTCCGATTTGATGACCTTTTGAAAGGAAGACGATGAGATTTTCCATGTTGGCAGCCTTGACAAATCACGTCTTCGCGTACATTCTTCAAAGTTGGCATGCCATCTACCAACTTTCTAGAAGAAATCTGCTGCAACATTTGGTAGCCTACATGACCCAACCGAGCGTGCCAAATTGCGGCACAATCAGTTTGGCTTGTTTTCTTTACATAAGCTTCACCTGTTGACATAACAAATAAAGAACCTTTCCTCTCGCCAGTAAAAATAATATCAGCAGATATTTCTTTTACATTTTCAAGCACCTTCACATCAGTAGGACCAAACAATACATATTTTCCAGAATCAGTAATTTGAGGAACAAAGACTAGATTTTTCTTCAAACCTGGAACATGATAAACGTCCTGCAACTTGATACTTTTGGATTTATCATCAGCAACCTCAATCGTCACAACTCCTTCTTTTGCTACTGGATATGTCGAGTTATCTGCTGTGATAATGACTTGATCTCCATGATTTTCTCGCATCTCCGAGAATAGAGAATCATCTCCAGTGACATGATGAGAGCACCCTGAATCAGCGATCCACTCTTCCCTCTTATTGTTGTTAGCATAATTGACAAAATCTTGTGCTGACTTTTGTTCAACAGCTTCGATGCTAAAACATTGTTCCCATTTCATTTGCTCATATCCGTCATTGGTGCACGCAACATTGGCGTTAGAAAGTTTTATTCGACAGTTTTTCTTGATGTGCTCAATTTTCCCACATCTGTGGCACTTCTTGTTTTTATGTGAATTTCCACCTTTTTCCGTGGTTGTTTCTTCTTCTTTATTTTTGTTCCAAGTTGATGTATTCTTCTTGTTCGACATCTCTTTAGAAAGTAGAACGTCTTCAGTTTCAAGATTCTTAGCCATTTGTTTAGCTAAAGCTTCTTGATTAGAAAGCATGTTCTCCAATTCCTCAACAGATGGTTGTTGCGGCCATCCTTGAATGGAAGTGACAAAAGGACCGTACTCCTTTTTCAATCCACGAATAAGATAGCGTCGTAGGCGCGACTCATTAATCTTCTCTTCCGGATCAATCTCTGAAATTTCAGCACAGTACTTTTAACTCGCAAAAAGTAATCTAAGATAAACATACCTCCCTGTTGTAACATTGCCAACTCATTCTCCAATAGTTGCAGCCTTGCTGTATTTTTCTTGGGAAACAACCTTTCGAGCGTGTCCCAAACTTCTTTTGGAGAGACAACATCACGAACATGATCAATAAACTCCTTGCTGATAGAAGTCCTCACAGCAAAGAGTGCTTTTCCGCACTTGATCTTCCATTTCCTTCGTGATTCGGCATTCTCAAGAGTATTGGCTGGTATTATTGAATCAGTTCCTACAATTAAATCCCACAGATCCTGACCTTGAAGGTATGCTTCCATACACATTCTCCAATACTTGTAGCTAGTGCCTATAAATTTTTCTATTCCATATTGAGTATTTCCCCCGTTTGAGGCCTCCATTGCTACAAACGACAAAAGCTTTCTCTTCACACTTTTCAAACTTCTCCAACAGAGTAAACTGATAGACAAGAAGATAGAAAAGAAAAAAAAATTCCTCCCTTCAACCTGGCTTTGATACCATATAACAAAAGTATTGAGCAGGAGAAGTTATAGAACAAGAACAGTGAAGGAAAATAAAACAGCCGAAAGCTTTTTTTTAATAGAAAATATGGCGATTGAAATTACAAGAGAAAACAGAGCAACTTTACTCTGTATATATAGACTCCTACTACAAATATAACTCCTAAATTTAACGTTTTATTTCACCCAACTTACTCCTAAAATTACTAACTTCCGGGCCACTTTATAAGGTGAACAAACCTCACCTAGTAATTATTTTGACCTGGTAAATGCAGTAAACTAAATAAGACAGTAAGTTGCACTAATTTGTTACAAAGCTGCAGTATTTATCCTTGATGTGAAATCGAGTTATAAAATATGACTCATCATGAAATAAGTGTACAACTAAATCAACTTTAGCGTTGCAAACTACTATTATCATTCAGAAATATTATGAAGATGAAAAATATCTATCTTTAAACAATTTATTATCATTGTGAAATAAAATCCTTCTTTCTGCAATTCCCTCTGTTGCTGCTATATTTATGTTCTTAGCAGGGGTGGATCTTTTATTTGATAATTAGATCTAGTACCAATCCATTGCTTGATTTAAAGTAGCATTATCTTCTCAATTTTTCTCATATGCAACTATGCACTCTGGTCCTATATACTAAATTATTTTCATTTTCCAGAGCAAATGCACAACAACCGAAACTCTTTGTTGGTATGATCCTGATTCTTATTTTTGCCGAGGCGTTAGCTTTATATGGACTGATTGTCGGCATCATCCTTTCTTCCCGTGCTGGCCAATCTAGAGCAGAATAGAAAATGATGTATTTCCATATTTATGATGGAATCTTTTTGCATCACTGTGCTGGCAGTTTCATAACCGATGCTAGTTGTTAGGTGCATCTTCTCCTTTCCTTTTCCTTTCCTTTTTCGTCACACATTGTGTGTTCCACTGGTGATTGTAGATTTTGAAGCTGTCTTTTCCCTGTATGCGACCAAGAGAACGTTCTCTCAATTTTTCCATTACTGTAAGTGCAATGATGAGGAGCATCTTGTTGCTTGAATGCTGATACAGTTGTATTATTGTTGGAATGTATTGATACACCCGAATATATGAAATCCACTTTGATCATTGCTATAATTGCCTAAGCAGTCATGCAATACTCTGGCTTTTAGTATATTGTTTTTTGCTTTGCTTACACCGACTTTTACCTATTAAAAAGGCCGAGTGAGCTGTGCATGTGAAATATACCTATTAAAAAGGCCGAGTGAGCTGTGCATGTGAAATATACCTATTAAAAAGGCAGAGTGAGCTGTGCATGTGAAAGAAACTTTATGCATATAGAGTTTTGATGTATTGAAGTGGGTCTGTGATGGAAGACGGAAAGAGCAATAGAATAGACGTTTTACAGCCTGAGTTGGGTTGCTTTTGGGTCTGTGATGGAAGACGGAAAGAGCAATAGAAAAGACGTTTTACAGCCTGATTTGGGTTGCTTTTGTGTTATTTTGCATCCTTAGAATAACATCTTTTTCTGTTCATGGCTTCTTTACCGGCTAAGCACGGCGTTAACATTTCTTCGCAATACAATAAGGATCAGAAATTTGCTGTATTACATAAATTATGTTTACTTTGAATATGAAGATGCATATTTTCAATGGCGACACTTCATGTAAGATTGACATGATTGCGCTAGAGGCATGTTCATTTTGTTAATTTTTCATGTAGCTGCTTTGATGGAACTTAACCAAGAATACCGAGGGATATGTTCTCAGAAGGCCTATTACTCGCAGGCTGCAGCCCATCAAGGTTGGGATATTTGGTGCATTTCAATAGCGAACTAACTAGCTTGAGTGTCTTATTTATTTCGCTTCACTGGGGAAAACAGGCCTTTTGAAACCTCAGGACTCGGGAGGGTAAAATTAAATTTTCTAAAGCATTTTTCTTTTAGAGGATACAACGTTGGTTAGATTTCCGTTTAGTTAATGGGGGCCCATATGGTAGTCCTGTTCATCAAGACTAGAATAAATGAAAATAAATCACTTTGTGTTTTGCCTCTGCTGAGAATTAAAATTGAAACCTCGTGATGCATAACCCATGTCATTGACCGTTAGACCACACCCAAGAAATTAATGTTAAAAACTTTCTGATTGAATTTGCCCGTGTCATTGGTGCAAATAGGATTCTTATTTATCTATGCTCTGTTTACGTGCCCTTTTATAACCATGTGTGTTTTTCCACTTTATTTTCTCTTTGCACTATATATTTGTAGAGGACTAATTTGTTCAACTTTATTAAGCTAAACCATTCAATATTTTGGTAGGCAAGTTTGCTGAAATCAGCTTTTCATCATAAGTATAGCAGGATTAGTTATCATTATTTTTTTTGGTTAATGGTGGTACCCATTAACACTCGGGCACTCAATTATTTCATCTGCAGAGATATCAGCTAACTTGGCTCATCAAAGCTTACACTTTTTCTTTTTTCTAAAAAAATAATAACAATTTTGGTCTCTGTTGAGTTTTTAACCTCACGGCACCCAATGTTGAATTCAAATTTGTCGACGAGTTTTGATCTATCTGCTTAAACATTCAATTATTGAAAGACTACAACATTATTGCAACGTGTAGCACTCTCGGCATTGAAAGAGAGAGTGCTGTGACGCTCTGCTGTTTGAGAAATACATATTACTATAATACTATACTAACACCAAATAGATGCCTTAACGGTCACTGCAGCTGATTTACTGATAACAACATGATTAAAACAGATCTCAACCCCGTGCATTTACAAGCATGCTATTATATTTTTATTACGGGGAATCATTTTTATGTCTTGTGGGGAAAAAGGACCTCAACATTTACCTACTTCCTTTATCCCAGTGACAAACCAAAGCCAAGCTAAGTAGAAATTGGCTGTAATTATTCACTCAAAGGGTGGAGCTAGACTGCTAGACCTCTCGCTGAAATCACATTATACTTATACAAGGTCAATTATTTTTCATGTATATATAAGAGACCGTGAAAAGACTGCCTCTATTTATGGGGAAGACATAAAAACAAAACACCCCACAAAATGTTGGAAATGAATTGATTATAGTGGGTCACCATCTCAATCATTTTCTTCCTTTAGTCTCTCTCACCCTGGTCATTTCCCCCACAAAATCCCAGATCCCTTGACCTTTTGATTCCTCAACATCCTTGTCCATTAAACTGTAGGTAGGGTAGAGGATTTTATTTGTCACCTTCCTACCTTTCATTTTCCTTTCTTACAACTCCACAGAAAAACTTGTAGTACTATAGTTAAACAATACCCAAGTCATAGTAGTATTCAAACTTCATTAATGCAACAGAAGAGAAAGATTTGAGTAAAATAAAATGCACACAACTTAAGGTAATTCTTGGAAGTAGTATATATTCTTGTTTTTGCCATAGTCTACATATAATATTTTATACATTCAACGGCTACATTTTTCAGTAACTCAAGAGGTACTCCACCTTTTAAGTATTTGACAGCCACGTGATAGAATAGAACCAGACTGGTATTTCCTGGCTTTTTTTGTTTGTTCTTTGGCGGGAGAGTCATGTTTGGGCCCCTACCCCATCACAACTGTCCAAATCATTTAACTCAACAAACACTGTACTTTTTTCACTTTGACTTATTAATAGCACTACATTTGGTCCCCTCCAGCCAAAGGAGAGAAATCCCAGCCAGCACGGCACGGTGGGGGTGAAGTGTTTTAATACTTAGGATAAAACAAGAATCAATAAAAGAGGCAATAAAGAGAAATATTGTTTCTCTTTTACCTTAAAAACCTACAAAAAAATTGCATGGAAATTGAACTGCTAGTCCTAGCTACAGTTGCATTGCATTGCGTTGGTAATTCAATCTCACAACTTATACAAAGCTAACAATAAAAAAGGAAAAAGGATTAGAATGAACCTCGGGGATTCAGGCGGGTGAAGGTTGGCATGTGGGGTCGGCTGAAGACGCGATATCAGGGCCCACACGGCAACCTTCAAGCATGAACACAATGTCAGCCATGGTGGGTCGATCGAGTGGGTCAGGTGCTGTGCATAGCAAGCCTACTTTAATTCCTAGCAAGAACTCTTCCCATTCTGATGATTCGGGGTCGAGTTCAAGCAATCCTGGCTCTAATAGTTCTGAAATTTGCCCTCTCTGCAATTGCCTCTTCACCCATTTCACTATGTCCTCATCTTGTGTGAACATTAGTGGCCTTTTTCCTGTTAGTAATTCCAGCAACACAATGCCAAAGCTATAAGCATCTGATTCTCTTTTGGTTTCTCCAGTTAATGCTGCTTCTGGGGATATATAGCCTAGCGTACCAACTGAAGTTGATGTGGAGGGCTCAGTTGGTGTGGCTACTACAAGCTTGCCTAGGCCAAATTCTGAAAGATGAGCTTCAAAGTCTGCATCGAATAGTACATTCTGCAGCTTAATATCTCCGTGAACCATTGAGGACGAGTGAAGGAAAGCCAGGCCTCGAGCAATGCCAAGTGCAATGAGGTGGTGCATTGGCCAGTTGAGAACATGACCATCTTGGTGGGACGCTTCTTGGAGCAGTGTTGCAAGGTTACAGTTAGGCATGTAATCATAGACAAGTAGTCTGAGGTTAGGCGGACCAGCATAGTACCCACGTAGAACTGTTAAGTTCCTGTGCTTCACCTTGCCAAGTGATTCTGCCTCTTTTCTGAACATGTTCTCACTTAGATCCATCTGAAAGTCTACGAATCGAGAGCACCATTCCATCGTTGTAAAAGGCCTTGTAGACCACTCCATAATGTGTTCTGCTTAGCACATGTTCCTCGTCAAATTCTCTAGTTGCCTCAATTGTTTCAACGAGTGTGATTTTGTTATTGAACATAACAAGTTTGGGTCCACCATTCTCGCCACTGCCACGACCACCACTGGTCCTTGAACTAGCCCGTGCAGGACTGTGTTTTTTTTCTCCAGCTGCCTTCTCTTTGAGCTTCCTGCGCCACCTCAGGAGGTTGTAAGTATATAAGCAGCAACACGATAAAAGAAGAAGAGCTCCACTGGCAGCCACCGCAATGAACATAATCAATTTATTCCCACCATTACCAGATGTCTCACATCTTTCCAATGGCTCCCCACACAAACCCTGGTTGCCAGCATAATCCAATGAGTTGTTAAAACGGGAGCCCAACATCACTGGAGTCTGGCCGACCAAATTATTGTTTGACACATTGAAACTCACCAAGCTAGAGAGCATGGTTAGATTAGCTGGAATTTCTCCACTGAAGTTGTTAGTAGAGAGGTCAAGGACAGTTAAGTTTGATAACCTGGATAGCGACTCCGGTATGTTCCCGGAAAGATGGTTCAAGTCTAACACGAGTGATGTCAGGGATGAACAATTGGAAATATCTATCGGGACTTCACCCGTTAAATTGTTTCTACCCAAATCCAGCACACTCAAGAGGGAGAGACGTCCTAGATCAGCAGGTATTTGGCCACTCAATGAATTTGAGTGCAGATCTAAGTCCTCCAGAGCAGAGCAGTTGGCCAAATCAGGAGGAATTGAACCATTTATGTGGTTGTTAGACAAAGAAAGTACAACTAATGAGGTCAAGAACCCAAATGTAGATGGTATATGGCCAGAAAGGGAATTGGAAGAAAGATTCAAATATTGCATACCCAACAAGCTACTGAAACCTTCAGGAACATTACCAGACAACTTGTTTTCTTGCAAAGATATAACCTGTAAATTAGGCAAACCAGCAAGATCAAATGGTATTTCCCCTGAGAAATTCTGTCCACTCAAATCAACAACCGTTAGCTTATACAACGTCCCAATGCTAGAAGGAATAGTGCCTGAAAAGCCATTTTTACTCAGATTCAGAACCGAGAGCTGCTGAAGGTTCCCAATACCAATTGGCATACTACCAGAAAACTTGTTTCCACTGAGATTCAATATGCTTAAATTGCTCAGACTCATTACTTCCTCGGGCAAACTTCCGTTGAGACCATTTCCTCCCAAGTTCAGATTTTCGAGATTAGTCAAATTTCTAAAACTAGAAGGAATGGAACCCGAAAACTGATTTCTTCCCAGTGATAATGTCTTCAAGCTTCTAAGATAACCTAAAAACATTGGAATTTTCCCCGTCATTCGATTCCCTTCAAGATCAAGAACCTTCAAGCTGCTACAGTTCGTAATCTCAAACGGGAGACCAGCTTCAAATGAATTGTTTCCCATTCTCAGTAACTCCAATCTCCACAAGTTCCCAATGGCACTTGGGATTTTCCCAGAGAACAAATTCCACGATACGTCCAACGACGTCAATGCAGAATTGTTCGTCAAAATCAAAGGAAACTCACCATGTATTTGGTTGTGTTGAAGATCCAAAATTTGCAAGGAACTAAAACATTTAGCTGACTCTTGCTTAACAATATCCGTAAACCCATTGAAACCCAGCTGAACAATCCTAAGGGAAGGAGGATAAATCGAAACATTGCAGAACAATGAAGCTGGCAAAGAACCAGACAGATTATTATGTGATAAAGATATCACCTGAAGCTTTGGTAAAGCAGCAATTGCCGCTGGAATAACACCTCTAATAGCATTTCCTTCAGCACTCAAATGAACCAACGACGAACAGTTAGCAATTGCCGAAGGCAAAGTTCCAACCAAGTCATTATACGCGAGCCAAAGATACTGAAGCTGCTGAAGCCGACCAATGCTCGCCGGAATTTCGCCGGAAAAACGATTGTAAGAAAGATTAATCAAAAGCAACTGAGACAAATCCGACAAGTACCTTGGAATATCTCCTGTAAACAAGTTTGACGAAAGATCAAAGTATCGCAAACTCCGAGGAACCTCTCCGGGTATTTCACCGGACAACTGATTTCCAGCAACATTAAAGACTTGCAAATCAGTAAGATTAAATATCTCCACCGGAAGTTTACCGGAAAACGCATTTCCCTGTAGAAAAACGGAATGCAGAAGGGTACATTTCGATAAGGAAGCAGGAACAGTCCCGTTAAAGGAATTAGAACGTAGGCTTAACTTGCGCAGCATGCGTAGGTTACCAATTTGGTTAGTGAGTGGTCCAGTGAGTTGCAAATGAGGGAGACGAAGTTCAGAAACTTTGCCATTAACGCAGAAAACTCCGCGCCAATCACAAGGAGCAAAAGGTGAAGAAGAATCCCAGTCGGAAAGTGCAGTAAGTGGATCATGAATTCTGAGTTTGAATGAAGTAAGAGCTTGAACTTCCGAAAGGGTTTGTGGGTTTTGCTGAGCAGAGCACAATGTAGAGAGAAAAACAAGAAAAAGAAGTAGAAAAGCAGCCATGAAAGAACAACAACAAGAAGAAAGTAAAAGCATGAGAAATTAAGAAAATGAGTTAAAGGGATTGCAAATATGATGAGTGTAAATAAATGGCCATAGGAGAGGCCACCTAAGTTACACACAGACACACAGTGAGAGTGAGGGAGGGATTCTGCAGGTGCTTCTGAAGGAACTCTTTTCAAAAGAAAGAGGGGGCGCGGGGGGTGGGAGGGGGGTGAGCAAATGGGTTGCTACTTTTTAGCCTCTTATGGGCTGAATCATCTGGCCCTCTTGCTATCTTATCCTTCCTAAAGTATAGAAAATACACAGTAAGTACAGGAAAGTCATTGGTTCTACAAATCAATCTACTATTAGTATACTCTTTCTGTCCTAATTTATGTGGTATTTTTTATTTTTTGATAATCTATTTAACTAATTTTTGAACACCTTCACTATTATTAATTAGTAGATTGAGGTTCGAGTCATAGTGAACAGTGAATGACAACAGTGTTGATCTTCCTGCTGAGATGGGACGGAGAAAAAAATAATTTTTAAAATTAAATTAGATTAGACCAATTCAGTTTTTTAAAATTAAAGCTTCAATGTTTAGAAACTGTGAAAAAAAATTATAAGATTGACTTTTTTTCATGTTAATATAACGAAGGTTTATGCATCATAAAATCTTAGTCTATATAGTTTGAACAAAAAACAAACCACATAACACATAAAGTGTTCACATATGAATAACTGTTTATTTTTTTTTTTATTTGACTAGATCCACATGCTCTAGATTTGGTTTTTTATTTTTTAGTTTCATGTATACAATATTTCATGTTGCTATATTAGACTATCGCGTGCTGTATTACTTTGTCAACTTTCGGTTCTTGAAGAGACAGTAAACTACTCAAGAATTTGAGTGGGTTTTATTTCAGTGGAGTGTTTGGAGAAAAGTTGTGTTTGGACTTTGGATTAGCTTGTGAGAAAATATTTTGCTTAATATTTTATTGGTGTTCGAGAAAATCTGGGTTGAAGCTGTTTTTTAGAATCTTTTTCTTTTTATAATTGGATAAATTTTTAGAAATCAAAAGCTATCTTTTAATTGAAATAGTACTGTTTATAGTTTTTTAAAACAAAAGCTGAATAATTGTTCCAAGCCTAACAGGAAGATTCGAGATTGTAATAGCATATATGACTAATAGACCTTTGAACATAAAGATCCTTGTGGCAAAATATTCAAATTTGATCCCAAATCAGTGCATATACTAAATTAAAACTTGTCCAAAGTATGAGTTGGTGGCATTATTAATTTATTATATTGAAAAGTAAAGCGAGTATTCAAAAACGAAAACAAATGCACAGTAACTCCTTTGTAGTTGTGTTTGTTTAATGCATATATTGAGACATAAATTATAGTGTCAATGGTGAGCTGTAAGATTTAAAATATTCTTAAAGATGTGTTAAGTACCATATCAATGCTGCCCTATTTTATTGTCCAGTTAAAAATTTCGGTTTTTACTTTATTAGTCTCTTATTTTTTATCTTTTCAATTTTTATTCCTAATTTAGCTAAATGTGGCGATTGATACTTTGTACTTTTAACTTTTGAAATGTGAGCTAATCAATGGAGGTGAAAAAAGAAAGTAGACAAAATCTCTAATAAAGGATTTTGTTTTGGGTATTAGTTTTTTTCTTTTTTAACTGGATAGTTCAAATGTTAAAGTGTGTAAATGAATTACTGTACAAGGCAAATTTCTACTTTGTTGACTCTTGGTTTGGGAACTTTATTTGCCTTGTGAGCTGGTAGGACCACAAAAACCGATGCACAACACATAGGCAGATGGGTTACCCCAACTTTTTGAAATATGTTTAGGAGTAGGCTTTGCGGGTTCCCTGTTATGTTTTCTTTGCTTTTTTTTTATTTGAATTTATTATATTTGAGCCAAGGATTTTTCGGAATCAGCATCTCTATTTTTTTCAATGTGGGACAATTGATTCATAATAATCGTCTTAGGTCCAGGCCACCACTCCTGGGAGCGCACAGGCCACCCACTCTGAGTCATGGCCCAACGCGTAAGACTCTCAATGAAACCACCAATGTTATAAACCAAACGGGAAAGCCCAACTCAAAAGACTAGTCTAATAGGTGTGAGAACTCATTTGACTTATAATCCCCTTAGCATTTTTCTATTTTTTCAATGTGGGACAATTGGTTCATAACAATGTCCTTCCGGAACTCACTTATAAAATTTTATAGAATGTGTTATTATTACAATGTTGTTATTTGTGAGGGGGGTGGGGGGTGAGGAGAATGGAGCTCAAAGAATTTATGGATAAATTGAATTATGATAGAACTATAATTATTTGACTTCAACTCTTAGGTCCCCTTTAATTTGGCCATAAAATTTTCAGTAATTATTTATTTATTTATTTATTTATTTTTGAATTAACTTTTCACTTTAGTTGAAAATCAGTATTTGATCATGAAATTGCTTTGTTTTAAATTTTGAAAGTAACTTAACTTATTTTGATTCCATCCTCATAATTCCAAATAACATGTTATCTTATCTTTTTGGTAAAAAGTATAACCAAACACAATTCTATCTTCAATTGTAACTTTAAAAAAAAAAAAAAAAATTATTTAATTGGTTATGGCCAAACGCCTACTTGATTTTCTATTTCTTACATATTCTCTTCCTAAAAAAAATTGTACAAACTGAAATGTGATAGCCAACAACATTTAGGTACTTCAAATAATGTGTTTCTGTCCACTTTCTCAAAATCTCGAGTTCATAAACCCACAAATGTAAGTCATAAAATCATGAAACTAAACATCAAAGGTTTTCAATTTCCGACTTTTGAAGTTTAACAAAACATTGTGACTTATAACTTGCCTTTATGGTATTGTTTAGATTATCTAACTTGTCAGTAATTAATCTGTGCGAGATAATTAAACAGGCATTTGCCCAAGACCTTCACATTTTTCATAACTATTCCCTCTTTCACAACACACATTCATTTTTACGCAATAGAGTCATCTAGTAAAATAAAAGTCAACAGATATTTATGTTTTACTAGTTTATGGTGTGCGCCTTGCGTGTACCTCATTTTAATGAGTTTAATTTTATAAAATTATTTCAACGTTATAAAAGAAAATATGTCTTGATTAATAAATAATTGATGATTTTATTATATACGAAAAATACTTAAATAAAAAATTAATATATTCATACAAAATCATATAAAAGCATTAAAATCCACTTTAAGCAAAGGTCCTTTGACTATAAAGGGGATCAACAACATTCAAACAAAGAAGTGTCCAACTGAATATAAACGGCATGAAAGTACTCCAAACACATTAGCATATAAAAAATTGTACAGAGACATTAGGATTCTAAGAAGTTATGATAAATTCGCGGTCTTCCCACCATGAAAAGGAGTACCTGATTAAATTTCGAAAGTCTTCAACCTCTATTGCCAACCGACCATGTGTTTCATATACCTGAAACATAAGCGAACTGAGGAAGATACTGAAGTAAAAAAGCAATACAACATCTATTATACTCAAGTAAAACCTATGCATATCAAGATTTAACACTTAACTATAACCTTATATTTTGAATTTAACAAATAAATTCAATGAACTATAATACTAACAACTAATAGACCATAATATATAGCTAAATAACATAGTAAAAATCAAGTCAAAATTAAACAAAGAAAAAGAAAAGAAAAGAAAAGAGAAGAGACAAGCCATTGATTTTGACTTTTTTCTGATCAGCACATAGCGAAAGTTTTTATGTCTCAAATTCCGCATTTTTTTTTTCAATTTGTATAATTTGCGAATCTCTAAATTGTGGAGCTATATTCTCTACACCGGCTTCTCATATTTGACAAACTAAAATAAGACAAATCACAATACGATGTATGTAAGATTATTACAAAAAAAAAAAAAAAAAAGGAGGAAGAATAAGTTCAATTGTAAGCCTGGCACAAACAGAAAGGAGAAAACTGAAAAGAAAAAACACATAAAAATTAGAAGTCAAGGAAATAATTTTTAACACTAAAATTAAAATTTAAAAAGGGCAAAATAAAGAGAACAAAATTTGAATTTAAAACCTGTAAAAGTAGGGAGGTCACCTTGTTGGAGCAATATTAAGATCATGATTTATGTAGAATGTAATAAAAATATGGTAGGAGTATTTTTTAAATTATAGAAAATTTAATTTAGACTAATAAAAGGATATTTTCCTAGTTTAACACGTAGAAAATGATTCCTAATTAGTTTTAAAGTATCAAAAATTAGAGTAATTATTAAATGACAATTATTTAAAGGAAAATAGTGAAAAAACTATTTTGTCTACGGTAAAGTCTTTTAATGAAGGATAAAAACTTTAAATCACTTTTCTAATGATCTTCACTCTTTTAATATATATAAATATAGATATAGATTATAGATCATAGATAGATATAGATTACAATATAGATTATAGATACATTAGTAATATACAAATATTATACATGATGGTACTGTGTGGACTGAAGTTTTGATAGCAAATGTATCGTATGGACTGAAGTTTTCGGGCTTGTTACATGTATTGGGCCACCTAGTGTACAACATTGTTGGGCCAATGTATACTCCCCTAGGACTAGTATGATTGGGCGAAATTCAGAAATGTCATTAAAATTGGTTGGTCTTGATATAGTTTGTTTCCTGTAAGAAATTTCTAACAAAAGTGACCTTCACAAGAGGAGGTGTGGTTTTAGAATTAGTTATCTCAAAATAATTTATCCCTAACACTCATTACTTATTCTTATATAACTTATCTTAAAATTAATAATCAAACAAGAAATAAGACAATATTAAATTTCCATCTTAGGAAAATCTATATTTGTCCAATGCACCAAACTAACCCTCGGAGATGTGTTGTCCCATATTAGTGCTCCCTACTTTCTGGTTCAGCTAAAAATTTGTCAGTTGTTACGGGCAGTTTTTACTTTACTAGTCTCGTATCTTTAGCCTTTTCAACTTTTTCCCCAAATATAGACATTTTGTACTTTGATTTACTTTTGAAACGTGAGCTAATCTCACCTTTTTTTCTGTAACACTTCAACTTTTATCCCCGAAGAATTTAAGTTTGGTGTATCATCCGTGTAACTTTTTTTTTACTACCTACTATAGCAGGTCATTCATTTCTCAGGCAAAAATGGAGGTGGAAAGAGAAAAGCAGACACAAATCGAACCCGAAACCAAAATATGCCTTAAAACTAAAAAAAGAACCAATATATGCCATATAAAAAAAAAAAGAACCAAAATAGGCTTTGTGCACTTATTAAGTGCATAATGCCTTTAAATTTGTAACGGAAGCTGAATGATAGCGTCAGAAATGTTGAAATTCACATTGTGCACTTATTAAGTGCACAATCCATTTTTTTCTAGATTGTGCACTTAATAAGTGCACAATCCATTTTTTTAACGCTTGTACACTTATTAAGTGCACAATCTCTACTCACTTTTTACAATTCCCCTTACCTGATTCAATAATTTCGCAATATATATTTTTTTTATCTTATAGAATTATAGAAAATAAAACATTTCAATGACTTCAAATTTATATAGTATAATAATTATAACCTTAATTTAGAGTCATTATATAAATTAACTTAATAATGATCTATAAGAACATTCTATGATAATTAAACTAACATTAATTGATTACTCTATTTGATCTATTTACTTGTCATATTTTTTCTGTATACGACCCTTAAAAGAATGCCCTATTCGTCCCATTTTAATTATTCTTTTGTCTTTTGTCATGTCCACTAAGAAAAATAATAATTACAAGATATTATTTATTACAAAACAGAGCATAAACCTTCTTCATTTTCTTAAATTTCGTATTAAATCAAAACATAAACGAAATTTATTTACTCTCTCTGAAACCTTCTTTTACTCTCTCTGAATATTTATTTAAACTGGGTTTTTCATTCCGTCATATTTTTTCCGTAACACTTCAATTCCTAGAAAGATAGCCAACTACTTCCTCCGTTCCAAATTTATTAATTTGATGTCTCATTTTACTTGTTTTTTTCATTAATCAAGACAAGATGATTTTTTTTTCTCATGTTTTACTCTTTGTATTAATTATTTTTTCTTCAAATTAAATTGTAAATATCATTTAATAGGAATACTATGATAAACTAGGCATGTTAATAATTATTTTTTCTTAATCAGTGTGTCATCGCAATTTAAGACGGAGGAAATAGTAATTATATTATGTTCCCAACAAGAGAATTGATTGTGGTCCTCGTGGCTCTAATAGTTTCGAAATTCTCTTTTCACCCTTGACTTTAATTTAGGGCAACAAAACTAACCCTCAAAAATATGATCCGCTTAATTTTTAAAATTTATTAACTTAATTCATTTTGATATGTCAATTTTTGTCAAAATATAAAATTGTGTTCATTTAGGCTAAATATTTATTTCGAATTGACCCATGAAAACCCTCATAAAATGTTATTGTATTTTTAATTTAATATGTTATAAATAGTGATAATAAAGAAAATATATCTTTATGAATTTTTTGGTAATTAAATATTTCTCTTTTAGTCCAATTCATCAAAAATCTTGTCCATGAGAAAAAGTAATAACCTTTTACACCACTTTTACATATATTTATCACATTGCATTTTTTTACATATATTTAAGTGGGGAAGTTAAGCCTCATTTGTTTGCACTTAATGGAGGTCTGAATCTGAATGGTTCAGACTTTAGAGCATTAAATGCATTTATTTTTTATTAAAATTTTAACTCTTAATAGGTCTGAAGGGATATTCTGGTGTTAAATAATATTCACCACTCTATTCATATTCAGCAGTCACCACCACTAACCACCTTTGCCACCGTCACCATTGTAAACCACCACCAACCACCAACCACCACCAACCGCCTCCATCATCACAACTACCATCGACAAAAAATACAGCTACCAACCACAATTGTCAACCATTACCACACCTACCACCGCTTTTATTCTAATTATATTCACCGCCACCACTGCCGTCAACAACACCACAATCAACAACCACTACCGGTCAATCCCTACTACCAACCAACTCATTTATCACAACTAGCACCACACTAACTACCACTAATACATCACAATCTCTACACATTTTTTGGTCGCCACCACCATTGTCACTAGTAACACCACATCTACCACCACTTCAACCAGTACCATCACTACAATTTATCTCTACTAACAACCATCTCCACCATCACAACAAATAGCATCTCCAACTAGCACCAACACATCGTCAATCATTATGCATTAATGTTTCAGCCAATACAATCAACACCTTAAACTACTAACATCAAGCAACGTCACATCACAACAATCACCACCACCATCAATCGTCACTATCATAACAGTCACTACAATACCAACCATCATAATTATCACCACCAACATTATTAATCACTAATATCAATCATCGTCACCGCAACCACCATTATAAGCTATCTCCACTATCACTAACAAACAAACATAAATGTTTTTTCTCAATCAAATACTAATAATTTTGTTGTATTAAATTACATACCCTTTTAATATATAATTAATTTTTTATTTGAATTGTATTTTTTATTTTATTATGTATACAAATAATTTTTTTTTACACATTCAGGTGTTGAAAAACAAACAGTCTTAATCATTCAGTTTTCAGCTCTAGAGATAACATCTTAATCATTCAGATGTGCATTCAGATTCAGACGTCTGAATCTTAAAAAAACAAATGGAGGTAAGCTTCTCTGTGTTTTCATTTGAATACATTTTGAATCTATTTTTTCCTGTTAGTTTTGAATTTAGCAATTTAATATCTTTGTGCGTACGATTATCAAAATTATAATCACGAAGGTGATATTATTTTAAAGGCTCGACAGTGATCTCGTTACACTTTAGTATATTATGCTTATGGTTAAGGGTAAGATGGGGTATTTAAGTTTCGTTACACCAAGAGCCCGATAATAAAGACATCGGGTTTGAGTTATGATGCACTATGATAATAAGATATTGAGTTAAAATCTCATGATATATGAGATTAAGTGTTTATTCATGAGTATTCAAGTTTCAATGCACTATATTGAAAACGAAGACAAAACAATATGCTTTTGATAAAAGTTATGAATGGGTTTTTATATAGACTAAGATAATAATAAATAAATTGTATTAATAAATAAATAAATCAGGTAAATCATAATTTTTAAGGACTAATTTTGTTTCCCCAAATTAAATCCATGTGGATGAATAGCTGATTGCGCAGAGAATCTCAAAAACTGATCCAAAATCAAATATTCTTGTTGGGAACGAACAGATTATAAAATTGGGTATAGCCTGCTGATTTTTTTCTTAAATTTGTTTATTCTTTTTATTTTTTCGGGAATTGAAGTGTTCAGAAAAAAATAGGACTTAAATGAAAATCTTATTTTTAATGTAATCTCCATAGAAATAGAATTCTATGTGAAATAGTCTTCTAAAACCTATTGACTTGGAGATAGAAGAGATATCTTCTCCCGAAAATCCTCATTCAGCAGTATATTATATAAATATATGTATGAGGTTTTATGTTACCCTAATAAATCACACCATTACTTATTTCCCTTCATTGCTTTAATTTGTAGCAGTGTTGGTTCTATCTATATTAATTACATTACTAGCATGGAGAACAAAACAGATACTAGTAGTGGAATATTAGTGATGGTGAGTGTGGAATCTGTTTCTTTAAATACAAAAATGAATGGAAGATTCTGTGTGAAAATTTATTTCCATCGACACAGAAGATCCGTTCAATGTTTCTCCTATTTAATATGATCAATTCCAACACCATCTCATGGAAATCAAGGACAGTGTTCATGTTCCAAAAGGGGCAAAATCTATTCGTTTCGAGGTGTTTAAGTTACGTATATTCTTTCCCAACATACAAATTGGATACCCAAGTACTCAAGAGTACTAAATCAGAGGAATTACGTTCAGAAGAAGAAAAATTTCTTTTTCAAAATACAGCAAAGGGATCGTTGAATATAGGAGTGGTACTGAGGGAGAAAGTATCAAACAAAGATGGTGCTCGTGATTATTTTGTCCTCGACTCAAACGGTTTTATGATTTCAAGTTCCAATATATAGGAGATTCCAAGATTAGTCCGGGCTAAATGATTTTCAATTTTATTCATAAGAATTCTAAAAATGTCACTTTTCTTTTATTGGAATTGTAAGATGGCAAGACATTAGACATCCCATTTCTTTCCTTAATAATAGCTAGGATTAATTAGGACATTCTTGAGTAAGACTCTTTTTAAGAGTAATTGTTAGGCTCTTGTTATATTAGTATTTTAATTCTTATCCCATGTTAATTGATTTATTTTAAAAAAGTTAACATTAAATTATTACATGTGTTTCATATGTAGTTAACAAGAAATTTAAAGGGAAATAAAATACACTAACATTGAAATAATGATTGAGTTCTAAGGGCTAAGACTTTAATTTAGGGGTAACAAAATTAGCTCTACAAATATAAAATTGGGTTCATTTTGGCTAAATATGTTGTTTAGATTGACCCATAAAAATCTTGTAGAAATATTTTTATAGGCTAAGACATTATATTGAAGTTCTAATGCACTACAATAACGACTAAGACAAAATATGAGAAGTCATAGCATCAATTTTATATAGACTAAAATTGTTGTGTCAAAAGAAATAGAGCTAATAAATAAAGTAAGTAGGTAAATTATACTTTCAAGGGCTAATTTTATTATTCGTAAATTAAAGCCTCATAGATTATGCACAGGTGAAAAATACATAACAATCCTAGCAAGTTTTAATACGTGCTTAATCTAGTAAAAAAAAAATTAAAGATGAGAAACCCAAAAATTTAGAAATTAGTTTTCCTCTTTATACTCCCTCTCAACCTAGTCTTTTAAGATCCCGTTTGGATAGAATTAAAAAAAAAAAACTTTTTCTTTTCAATTCTTAAAAGTTGAAAATAAATATAGATCAAACAGATAAGCGCTTGGATAAAAATACTAAACTGCAAAAAAGTTGGTATATACATTATACCATTACTAATTTACTGTATATGGTATATAGTTATACCATTATGATCCAATTTATCGTGGCTCTTTTTTTTTTGAAGTGTTCAGGAGAAGTAGGACTCAATGAAAATCCCTATTTTTAATGTAAATCTCCCTAGGAGTAGAGATTCGTATTAGAAATAGTCTTATTTTTCTTAATATTACCCTCAGAAATCACCATTACTTATTTTTCTTCCTTGGTTTGTAGTTTGGGCTATATTGGAGAAAAAAACACATAGTACTAGTGGAACATTAGTGATGGTTTGTGTGGAATCTGCATCTTTTAATATAAAAGAGAATGGGAAATTCTACGTGAGAATTTCCATCACCGACAACAACACGCACAAGTGATAGAATAAGCTATTCCAATAATGTCAAATGGAATTCAACAAAATGGATATAAAACATTCTTCCAAGAGAAAAGGCAACAGCTCTTCGTTTCGAGGTGTTTAAGGCACGTACATTTTTCTCTGACTCCTTAGTAGGAGTTACAACACAGAAATTAGAGACTGATCAGCTCAAGATTACTAATCTGGGGAAGAAAAATATCTTATTCCTAGTGAGCATAAGACTTTCACAAGTCTTAAGATTTGTAAAAATAAGGCTTCAAAGGGAGTGTTGAATATATCAACGGTGTTGAGGAAGAATGTATCAACTAATAATAATGCCGATCAGGATTATTTTGCCCTCAAATCTGAAGATTTTCTCATGCCCAAGCGTCAATAGAAGATTTTCTTCCTAACAGGTTAAAGTGACTCATATAAATTAGGATAGAGGGACTAATTTCTTTTTCTTTTTAAAGAAAATATTTATATTGTTTTCATAAGAGCTTTGAAAAAATTGGTTAGGATTTCCTTAAGTACGAGCCATTTCAAGATTAATTATTAGGATTTCTTTTTCGTTATGATTGATATCATTCTTCAGAGTTTGTTCTTATTATATTAGTATATCATTCTTAGATGCACATGTGTTCCATGTTAATTGATATAATTTTTTTAAATATATATAAATTATTAAATAATGTGTTTCATGATTAACACGAATTTATAATATATTAGAAATCTAAAGATCCTCAGAAACATAAGTGATTTGATCTTTTTGCCCTTCATTAAAAAATTGTTCTTTAAACAAAATTATCTTTTCACTATTTTCTTCAATTTATTATTTAATTATTTTTATTATATTAATTAGACTCCTAAATTATATAGGACTTCGAAAATATATAGAAAGAAAATTAATTAGTTTTTTCCTTTAGTCAATTAAAAAAAATACTCCTAAAATAGAATTCTATTAAGATACACATTAAACTATTTATGGTAAAATCTTTAAAAGGAACTAAATTAATGTGCACAAATTTTTGGTTTGTAGTCCTACAACTTTTTAGGGATAAAGCTATCAAGGAAAGAAAAAAACAATTTAAGAATCAAAATTTTATATATTTTTTTTAAAATACGCATGCTAAAAAAAGAGCCCCACCACTTTTTAAGGTAAAAATTTTAGGAAGCAAATATATTTTCTTTTAAAAAAATACGCATGGAAAGAAAAAAATTATTAGATTGAAGTAAAATTTGATAACATTTAACACATCTATATCAATTAGAATTTTACCTTATATATAAAAAAAATCTATTATTCTATTTAAATAGTATTTTTGATAAATTTTACTAGAAACATACGTATGATTCTTCTACTTTTATGTTTTCTTTTTATTTTAATTTTGATTGATGATTTTCTATTGCATGAAAAAAATTTATTTACAACTTAATAAAATAAAGGACGTATGTTTCAAACTCATGTATTTAAAATAACGTGACATGGTCATCTAACTTGATTCGGTTGATGTCTAGATTGGTGGATGCTTAACTTTTTAACCCTCAACTTCTTTATTGTTTTTGTTAATATAATAGAATTCAACGTGTATGTGTATATATATATATATATATATCCTATTTGTTTTCATTCAAGTCATTCTTAGTCAAAGTTTTCGCTCAGACAAGAATTATTTTCATCAAAATCGAAGCAAAACAAACCCATTGAGAATCTCTTCCTATAAATAAGGGCAACTAATGGAAATATGCTTCATATTTTGTGTTGATTGTAATGTTTGGGTTGTTTTCTACATGTGATCTGGTCGTACAAGTTATCGTTACTTTAGTTGATTAATTCGTTAACTTGACAAAGTGAAAGACTTTATGTTTCTCATCAATAATATTTTTCATCTAAATAATGCTATCTACTTTATGTTTCTCATCAATAATATTTTTCATCTAAATAATGCTATCTACTATTTATTTCTTCTAAAATGTAAGCAGGTATCTTATCACATATTCTATATTGCTTAATTCCTTTGGTGGTATCATATCCTTTTATGTTTGCATACGTATCTCCTCTAGATTTCGTTTTATAGACGTATTCTTGTGCAAATTATGGAGTTCAATATGTGTGTATTTGTGTATTTTATTTGTTTTTCTCCTCACAAATAATTGATGTTTTTTATAAAAAAAAATAAAATTATTAATTAAGATAAAATACATGTGCAAAGTATGTACACTTGACTAGTTTGAAGAAAAACGAAATACAAACTTAAAATGTTGAACAGTGAGTTTATTATTAACTGTTGACATCGGCACGAAAGATAAATCGACTATGAATTAAGAAAACATTATATTCGAAGTGCTGAAAGTGTAACATGTTACATGCATTAAACCTTTTTTTGTTTTTTCTATTTTTGTTCACCCCTAGTTTTGGTTCTTTATCTATGTTTTTTTTTTTTACAATATTGTTAGAAATAATAATTGAGCTTTTAAAGAGTGAATTTTTTAATTTAAAAATGGAGCACTGTTTTATTTCGCTAACATAGAAGACATGCAAGGTAATTAGTTGCATTCAAAAATAGCGATGTAAAATTGACAATAAAAGAGGGTACAATTGATTAGGATTTCTTTAAGTGCTAGGCTTTTCAAGATTAATTATTAGGATTTCTTTTTTCTTATGATATCATTAATTCTTTTCATATATTAGGTTTTGAATGGTGCGTCTTATGTTAATTGTACATTATAAATTTATCTATAATATATTAAAAATGTAAAGACCTTAGAATAGTGATTTGAACTTTTTGTCTTTCGTTTTTTCCCAATTTATAATTCAATTATCTTTATAAAATTGAATCCTAAAATATATGGGATCAGGGCTTTAATATATAGTAAGACATTTTTCTAAAAAATTGATTTTTTTTATTTGGTAGCATTGATAATTACCATAATTAAAATTGTAAATAAAATTTGTTTTATATGAAAAACGTCACTTACTATTTTTCTTAAATATTTGTCATTTAATTATTTAACTAGCATTGTTAATTACCGTAATTAGAATTGTAAATAAAATTTGTTTTATATGAAAAACATCACTTACTATTTTTCTTAAATATTTATTATTTAATTATTTAACTAATTCTTTAATTGATAGCATAATGATTACCATAATTAGAGTTGTAAATAAATACAAACTTGGTATGATATTCCATGTCAAAGCACGCCAGCATTACTTAAACCCTCTTCCATATCACAAAAACAAGATAGATTAATTAAGGGTTGAATAATTGACAGAGCAAATAAATAATGAAAACTTTGTTTTTGCTAAAGTCCACAAATTTTGTTATGCCTGCTTAGGTAGGGGTTCTAACCCAACGAACTCAATTATACAGAGTACCAAAATAGGAAGAGGTTGTGGCTCGTCTGACAGATCTCGGTGGAAAATCAAAAGAATGAGTTTGTAGTTAGGATAGGTTGTGCTTCTTTTGAATATGTAACTAATGAGTTGTTTTATTTTTTTCGTCAAATTACCAATTTTATTATTTTTTGTGTTTTGCTCATACATAGAAGTAGGGGTGTACATAGGTCGGGTTGGTTCGGTTTTTGTTAAAAAATAAAAATAAACCAATCATGTCGGTTTATTAAAACTATAAACCAAATCAAACCAACATAAAATTAGTTTTTTCGATTTAGGTTTTAGTCGTTTTTTTTGGATTTTTCGGTTTTTTCGTTTTTATTTTTATTTTTTTATAATCTTTAGTTTTTACAATTATATTGTAATCGAAGACTAGATCAAATATGTTTTCACTCATGTGCTAATGAAAAACCATAATTATGAAAAAATGAGGAGTGAAAAACTCTCTTGAAACTAAAAAGGGAGATGAAGAGTGAAAAGTTTAGGTTTTAAGTTTATATTAGGTTTTCGATTATTTATTTAGCAATTAATGGACAAATATTACAACTTAAAGGTCCAAATCTAAATATATAGGAAAAATTACATATATACACAAGGTACCTTTACCTTATTACACAAAATCTCATATTGGAAAAGAAATTACAAAAATCTCAAAGTAATTACTTAAATCCCTTAAATTCACTCTTTCTCTCTTATCCCTCTCATACATATCAAAATATCATATTTTGCTCCTATTTTAGTGTACCGATTTTTGCTCCATATATGTGCTCCTTTATTTATGCCTACAATCAAGCTAATGTAGATTGATGTACACTTTCAATTCACGTAATAAAGGAAATTGAATCATTCTTTTTCCTTATTATCGTGTAGCCAATGTAATGTTACAATAACACTAAGTTTTTCTTAAAATTACTATAATCTTGTAGCTAATTAATGTATAAGGTGAATATTTTATATGTATAGTGTGATATTATACATTTTTGGAAGATTATATTTTAATGTATAAGTTATAATATATCAGGCATTATACATTAGTTATTTTGGAAGACTAATGTATAATATAATTCTTCTGCTATATATTTCATTATGTTATACATTAAGAAAATCTTATTACAATTAAGAGGCATTTTATGTATTAGTTGGTATTGTACAATTAGAAAGTATTACTATTGTATAAGGTTACATTATACCTTCTGATAAGGATACAGAAGTATACATGTTTAATGTTAATACTTAAATGTATAGTATGACATTATACATTACTGCAGATTATTTTTTAAATGTATAATGTGCCCACATACATGTGGAACTATTGTATAATGTTATCTTTAATACGTATCAGTTTGCTGCTATCTTTTTCTCTCTTAATTTGAGTTTGCTTTTATTTTTCAGGGCATGAAATACCGTATTGACAAATTTTGAAAATTGTTTCTTCAACTCCATGTCAACCCTTACTCCATTGTCATTCCTTATGATAATTGGAGAAGAATTACCTTCAACAATGTATTTTACTTCAATTTTTTAACGAACTTCGTCAATATCAATTCCATCGCGATCGTAGCAATCAATTTCAAGGTTATACTTTCCGAAACAATAATTGAGTCACTCTTGTAGGATTGATAAATAATTTTCGACTCTCAAATACCCGAATAACACAACAATATGGGGATGTTCATATTGATATTTTTGAGAATTGAAGAAAGCAGTTGATGACCCCTCTATTTTTTCAAAACATAATTCAACAAAGAAGAAAATTTACTGTGATGTTTTAGATTTTTTTTAATTGAATTTTAGTTACTATATTTTATCATACACCATATAATGATAGGTAATTAATGGCATTAATTAAGGAAGAGAAAGATAGTATCTAATTTCTCTTTCCATAAATATAGGCTAATTAGTTTTCTCATACATTCCAGCAATGTATGAGGGACGACCTAATGTATAAGTATATTTCTCAATTTCAGGAGAGAGAAAGGCAGTTGGGATTTTAAGTAATTACTTTCACTAGGGAAGGGATTTATGTGGTTTATACAAATATATATCTACATCTACTTTCAAATTATTGAAAATTACTAAAATTAGTTGAAAAAGTATTTAAAAAGTAGATTATAATTAATATTTTATGTATAAAAAACTTCGAATATTATATATATATATGTGTGTGTGTGTGTGTGTGTGTGTTCAGGTTCGGTTTGACTTTGTTTTGTTTAACACCAAACCAAGCCAAGAATGGTCGGTTTTTTTTTCTAACACCAAACCAATCAAACCAAACCATAAGTCAGTTTTTTTCTCGGTTTGGTTTGGTTCGTCGGTTCGATTTGACTTGACGGTTTGGTCTGTATACCCCTACATAGAAGCAGCATAGATTCTTGATCGACGATCACTCTATCCTAAATTCAGGTACCCGCTAAATATTTTTATGTCATTTTGCAACATGTTTTTTTCTTAGTGATTTTGTCTTGCCTAAGCACTATAATACATGCTAGAAGATTATGTGATTATCAAGGTCTATTTTGAGAGTTGAAAACTTTTTTTCATTTAGGAGTTTCTATTTAAGAATGCAAAAGTTTAGTTCTAGAATTGGAGAAACCGAAGCAAATTAAGGAACAAAAATGAGTTGAAAGGAATGCACAGAAACTATGTTAACGAGTTGAAATGAATGAACAGAAACCATGTAACGAACAAGCTCCAAAAACGTTGTCCGAAAAGGGTTATGTTCATATAAGGTGTTCTATATGTAAAAAGCTTTCTTTTTCTTTTTTTTTTTTTCTTTTTTGAGGTTCTTAGATTACAAATGTCATCTATGCAATGCGAGTTCCTTCAATTATGTCACAATAAAGCCATCATTAAAATTAAGGTTTAGGCTTCCTATATCATATAACTCTAAAAAAAGTTTTTCTTTAGAGTAAAACAATACCAACATTTTAAGATGTTTAAATTATAATTCTTTTGATATAGTTTTAAAATATTTAAATTTTAATTTTAAATTATCGAATTAATCTAATCTAATTTAACTTCAGGAGTCGTAAAATTATGGCTAAAATTATATGAGAAAAATTAATGTTAGTAAGAGTATAGTGTAGGAGGAAAAAAAAAGGAAAATATCAATGATTTCCAGCAAAATTAGAGTAGTAGCAACTTTATTTCTTAAAAAGAAATAAAAGGAAATATACACATCTTGAGCTAACGAGGAGGAAAAAACTAACAATCAAATAAGATGCATTTTGATTGCTGCAACAGTTATCCCTATGTCGGGGCAACCCACCTGCTTGAAACTAATGGATCGAAAGCATTTACTTGTTATATAAATCTTAAAGGAGAAGTCCTATTTCTATTTCTGCAGCAGTTATCTACATATTTACTCAGCAAAAATATATCTTTCTTTGCTTTTTGGATAACAAGTTTGCTTTAGGAAATATACGCTTCTGCTGCTATGTATTTCTTTCCGCTTGTCTTTTATTTTCCATTTTTTTGTTAAATACTTACTCTATTCAATTTGTTATCTATTTGAGGTTTTTTTTTTTTTGCATTCAGTTACAACATACTTAAGCAGGAGATGGATACGAATGTTACTTCCCTGGAGATTAGTGGATGTTTTCATAAGAAAATACTTGTTCTTCGTAATGTACAAGCTCTAGTTGATGCTAAGCTAAATTTTTTAGGATGAAAAATGATAATGAAAATCGTGAAAGTGATTTTAGGACTGACCAGAAGATGTTAAGAGATCTCTTTGTATCACTCCAGCATGTTGAGAAAGACTCCATTGGGCCATGGTGTCTGCAGGTTTGACCTAAACCTCTCTATAGTTCATCTAGTCATTAAAATTAAAGGTTCTTAATTTATTTATTTCCCTGTGTGTTTATACTTCTCTCATTGATGATATGAAAATTATTTACACAATCAATCACTTAATTATAGGAAAATCTATAGGATAAAATTTTAATTTATACAAAAGTTGGTAAAAATAGCGATCGATGAGCCCATTATAACAAGCTAAATTACAGTCATACTATTAAAAGTATGTATACTTCGTTTGTTGTAGCTTAAATCTCATGCAATAGTCCTACCATTTTTATAAAAAAAATGGTTGTTGCACAATGAGAAATGTATAATCCCCTTTTTCTCTCATTTCTTCCACCACTTCACCTCATTCCTTGATTCCTCCATACACACATAATTCATAAACAATTCCAGAAAAAGAACCGAGAAACTAAAAGATGGTGAACTTGGTAGCAGCCTAAGTTGCTCCGAATCTCCAAAAATATTGTCGTACCCGTATCAGATCCTTCAAAAATACACTGGGTTTGGAGTATCCGACATGCACCCATCAATATTTTTGAAGAGTCCAAGCAACATAGGTAGCAGTACAAAAGCCATTGTTGCATGGCCTAATGAAACTGGCTGGAATAAAACCTCATAGTATACAAATAGAACCAGGAACCATTATGAGCTTTTGGGTTCCTTCTGAAACCATAATACAAAAAACAAAGAAAACCAATAAAATCACAACCACTACTCCTTTCTCCAACAATCAATGTGTCATTTCCCCTGAATCCATAACCAAACCTGACCCGAACAAATTCGTAGTCATACTAATCCACGGCTTCGCTGGTGAGGGAATCGTCACATGGAAATTTCAAATAGGTGGATTAACTAAAAAATACTCCGTTTATGTACCTGACTTAATTTTATTCGGGGGTTCAATAACTTACTTTTCAAGCTGAGTGTTTGGGAAAAGGTTTAAGGAAATTGGGAGTGGAGAAGTGCATAGTGGTTGCATTCAGTTATGGAGGAATGGTGGCATTTAAGATGGCAAAAATATTTCCAGATTTAGTGGAAGCACTAGTTGTATCTGGTTCCATTTTGGCAATGAATGATTCGATTAGTACTACAACGCTTAATGGATTGGGGTTTTCGTTTTCTTCAGAGCTGTTGCTGCCTACGACGCTTTGAAGGTTCAGTAGAGGCATCATTATATACAACAGTCTGGCACGAGGGAGGGAACTAGTACTATCAAGGAATAATACAACACAGAAAATGCCAAGAGTTGTGGATAAACTTGATATTGACTTCTTAATTGTGATTTTGCTCAACAAGTTTTTGTAAGCTTTAAAGAAAATTAATCCTAAAAGAGGAGATTATTAAAATTTAAATAATAGAAGGAAGGTTTAAAAGAAGAGAGCTATACAAGAAGGAATAAAGACATTTTAAAATTTCAAGCATAGTCAGTTCCAAAAGACTCAACTTTATCACTAATATCAAACATTTAACAAAAAAAGAATCAAAGCTACAGTAAAATCCCTAAAAATCAGTAACATCTACAACAACATCCCCAAAATCAGTAACATCTTCAGCAAAATCCCCAAAAAACAGTAACATCCACAGCAAAATCCCCAAAATCAGTAAAATCCACAGCAAAATCCCCAAAATAGTAACATCTACAGAAAAATCTTCAAAATTTAATAACATCTACAGCAAAATCCCCAAATATCAGTAACATCTAATTCGACCAACTACCACAGGCTCTTTTGAAAGAAGAAAAAGGAATAGAGTGAGTACTTACTGATACAATAAGCGTCGTTTAGTTATAGCTACAGCAAAATCCACAAAAATTGCACAGAATAAGGCAAAATCTTTAAAATTTGTTGGCCAATCTCACACAGAGTTACACAAATCCCCTTCCACAGAACCTTAAACGATTAGGGCAAAAGAAATTGACAAATGATTAGGAGAAATTCCAGCTGAGTTTGGCCAAATAAAGAAGCTAAAATTGTTGTTTCTTTTCCAGAACCACTACCTGATGAACTTACTACGTTAAAGAATCATCTTAAATTGTTGTCTCAAAGGTTCTTGATCTATCGATTTAAAGAAGTGTTTTGGCGAAGAAGTATGATTTAAAGAAGAAGAAGTGTTTAGAGAAGAAGTGTGATAACAATTTAGAGAAAAATTTAGTGATTTAGGGATTTAGGAGTCGGTTTGAGCTTAAGTTTTGGGGAAAACATTTTATTAAAATGTTTTTGTTTTGGAGACTTAAGAAAATATTTTGTGAATATGGAGGGAAAAAAATAAGTGTTGCAATAGCTTATTTTATATATCTATTGCAATGCTTAATGTAAAATGTGATGGTTATACTGTTAAATTAGAGCTAATAGAACAATTATTTATGGCAACGCTTGGAAGCGTTGCAATAGACCACCTATTGCAACACTTTGTTAACCGTCGCCAAAAAGTTCGTTGCCATAGGGGTAATTTCCAGTAGTGTTTGTTGCCTTAATTTTCGAATCTCTTCATTGGCTCCTAAATTCTCATTGCCCAAACTCCCTATCTAGTCAATGACAACAAACTCGATATCCTTGTTGGCCATAACTTTCCCTGTGGCTTGGTGCAATATGGAGGACCATCCAAAATGCCACAAACCAACCACCTTAAACTAACTGAACAAGAGATAGCAAAAGCATTAGAATTCAACATTTTTTTTAAAACCTTTTTTTTCTTTTTGAAAAGGTCACCGAACATAAGAGGGACGCCTACGTATCTCACCCCCAAGAGACGAGAATCAGGTGTGCACAGTTCATGAAGTCTTGCCAAAATGACCAATTGAACTCTTTGTTTTCTTTCTTTTTTTTCTTTTTCTCAAAACTTTAAGAAGAAAAGAAAATAACAATTTGTCAAAAGAATTGACGAAAATGTTTTTGAATTTTTCAGCTTTAACATCCCTATACAAAGTGAAATCTATGATTACCAAAGATTTTTTTTTTTGGGGTTTTTAGTTTTAAATTTCATATGAAAATGAAACTTGAACCTATTAAAGGAAAATCTTTTTGCAGTTTTCTTTTAAAGATGTACATGAAAAATTTACTCTAAATCAAGAGTGAAGAAAATCTTTTTGAATTTTTTCAAATAAGTTCCCCGAACCAACAATAGGCTGCCTACGTATCTCACTCCCGAAAGAGGAGAATCAGGGGTGCGTAGTTCGTCCAGATTGGACAATTAAGGATTAAAACGAACTAAGACTTGACTTAAGAGACGCGATTACAGACGAACGTTGACAAATAAAATAATTTTGGGTTTTCTATTAGATACTTCACACAAAACTGACACCAACAACTATGAAAGAGAAAAAAAATCTTTTTGGCCTTTTCGAATTGTGAATGCATGCTAAAGAAAAAGATAATCTTTTTGATGTTTTTGTTTTTGACAAATGAGCACAAAGGTGAAAAAAAATCTTTTTGAATTTTTGAGTGTGAAGAACAAAAGCCTTAAAGAACTCTAAAGATAAAATACAAAACTCTCTTTTTGTTTAAAGCCTACACACCTTACTTCCAACAAATGCTTTTCCCAAAATCAGTTCGTCAAATGACCACGTTACCCTCAAAGATGCAACATTTAGCACGTAGGGATGCTTCAGAGGTGAGAATCCTACAAAGGATCAAGTGGGTCCCGCTAGGTCTCAATATGATGCAGATAAACATGACCTAAAGGCTGACCTACGTTGTGGTTCACTAACAAGGCCGTTCGGGGGAGCATATGGTCGATAGTGGCTGCTTTGCTTTTCACCTACTCCATACATCCAACGGCTCCCCCTACTAAATTAAGGGTGACTCAACAAGAGTTCGTGCATATGACGTGAACTCCAGGACTTGTTGCAGAAAGAATTGACTCGGGTTATGCACATGATGCCAGATATAAAACGGTAACACACAAGAGAAAAATTGTAAACACGTAGCACTCAACAATGATAAAATAAACAACAAACGATAACACAAACAATGTTTATACACTTATAATGTCAAATTAAGCCGATACAACTTCAAAAATAAACTAGAGATTCTGGGTTCGATCCCCACTAGAGTCGCCAGAGCTATCAGACCTTTTTTTTAACTCCCAAAAAAGATTAATTTGAAGTTTTAAAAGGGTTTTATTATTAAAGTGACAAAATAAAGATTTGTTTCGAAAAAGGATTATTTTTTACATTCAAAACTTAGAATCGCCACTTGGCATAGTTCGGTGTGCCAAGTCACCTTTGGAAATTCTTTTCAAAATGATTTGACTCTTTAAGACTGGTTTGCGAACAGAGATTCTGGCTAAGGAATTCTGTTGACCGAGGGGAAGGTGTTAGGCAACCCTCGATCCCGGGGTTCGACCACGGTCGCTTGGTGGAGTATATCAGTTAATTTGACATTATGAATGTATAAACCACACAAAGACATAAAACCAGCCACCAACACATCAAACAACAATCAAGACCAAAATAATAATCTCCAGTCCAATTATACAGTCCAAAATAAAAAATCCAAAAATATAAACCTACGCTAACCTACACTAGTCCTAAACTACGCTCCATGCTTTACCCAATGCCTCGGACCTTGATCATAAACATCCTTCACGTACAAAATTCTTCGAGGCATTCCTCGTGAGTAAATACAAATAACCTCGGGGCATTCCCCAACTAAATGAATACACTTTTCAAATACGGTAAACAAAACATTCAAAAAATATTCCAAACTTTCCAACAATCCATCAATTCTAAATTTGCCTACTCTAGCCTACTGTTTGCCTACCCGCTCGACGACATGTCACGTTCAACATTAACAATGAATCAAAATACCATAATAGTCAATTTATTAATTTTTTAATTCTCGCCCCCAACTTTATTTTTATCAATCACATCATCAAAATTACTCAAATTTGCTCCTCATATCAACGAAATGACATCGTCAAGCACATAATCATAACATCAACAAAATCAAACAATCATAATTATCCAACACATAATCACCAAATCACGTCATAAAAATAAAGAGAAGAGATGGAGAATTAGACCTGAAATTGGGGCTTTCAAACTGTGTTATTCGATTAAACGGAGTCCGCACCGAAGACCTCAAAATCGAACCTCAATAAACATCCAAACTGACCCTCAACTCTATCTCGCACCACTCGATGCAGCCAAGGAAAACCCAATTGACCGTGTTCGCCGGACAAGGACTGTCACCGCCGGAACAGTAACAGCGGTGGAGAAGGGTATTCAACAAAAGTCTATCTTACTCTTCAACCCTCATCTATGGCCTTACATCTACTCCCTTATCTAGAGCATTACTACACTTCCATAGCAACTACCATAGTACCAAAAAGTGGGTCACTACAGAACTAACATACAAGCATCAAGGATAAGAGGGTTACTTCTCAATTAAGACTCATATTAGTTGTACTATTCAAAGTGAGACCTATTATAATAGTCATAAATTACTTCGTAGAAACCACCTAGGTCATGAATAGAGAGTTGTCTTGCCATAAACACAACATCACATGTGTTCCTCGAATTGTTCACAGTGAGAAACATGAGTGCAAAAAATCATAGGTCAGATAACATAAAGTTGAGATTTATATATTCAACAAATAAGATAGGGACTTCCGCTTGAAACTATTGCCCCTCATTTTAAGGACTAACAACAGTAGAGAGTTGCACAAATAGCATCACTTTGGGCTAGTACATTACACAAAATGAATCAGTAGTAAATAGAACAAATAGTTTTCTTAAAACTAAGTTTAAAGTGGGACATGAGTTTATGGATTACGAGTGTGATAACCTAGAGCATAAATATTGGGAATCTTGGATTTTCAAGAACCATTATTGCTTCTAGTTTAGGGGTCGTAGCATGGACATAGGTTGCATAAATAACTCAAACCTTAGGCATAGACACAATCTTTATGTCACGACCTAAATCGAGGCCCTAGCCGTGATGAGTATCCCGAACCATGAAGGCCCGAACACCCTTCTAACTTGAAATCATATACACCATGCATACCCAAATGAGGAAATGCCAAAATTTCAACAAAACGGGATCATGGTCATAAATCTGATATAAATTCGATAATAGAAAATGATAATCTAAAACCATCTACCAACATCTGGAAATCGTCTGCGAAATATCTACTACATGAAATTCTAACAACTATCAGAAAATTGGGATAAGGCCCCCAGTAGACCAAAACCATAATCTATAATAATTGTCTGAAAATAAATAGGCATTCTGAAATATAGAAGGCTCACCAACTGAATACTTCAACTCTGATTGATGAGATCTACTGCTTATCTGTACTCATAGATTGAGCCTCAGAACCTGAGAGGTAGGAGGAGGGGGGTCAATATAGTTGTACTGGTACTCAAAGTAATCCAAAATAAAGCTTGTTATATATATATATATATATATATAAAATAGTTGGAGAGCAAATTGTCAGAATATCATATATAGAATAGTTCAAAAATACATGGGCATTTTCTGAGATCATAAATCATTCTTGTAAATGTAATGTCTGATCTTTGTATTACTTCTGAGTTAGGTGGCACTCCCCTACAAGTCTGATATTCCTTATGTTGTCGTAATGTGTTAGGGGCATTACCTATCCTGTCGTAATATGTTAGGGGCTTGTACATGCTGTCGTAGTAGACTTTTTGGGGCTTTATATATGCTGCCGTGGACTTGTCGGGATGTTAGGTCGATCACCTTCACTGCCGTTTATGACAAGTTGTGAGTGTGGATTGAGTTGTTATAGGATGATATTTTGAACCTCTTTGCAAATCTTATTGATATTATTTTATGAAAGATATTATGTACATATTATTTGTGTATCTTTATTGTGCTTTATATTTTCTAACACTTGTTCCAGGGGTATTAAAGTAGCGAGTTGAGGATCTTACTAGGTTATATTTATATAGCTCACTCCTTACTTGCATACGTGAAGATACGATTGCAGAGAGAGAGGCTCGTGGCTGACTGTATTTACGTATGGATTCTATCTCTAAGGTGAGCCTTGTCATTTATCCCTCATTATTTTAGCTTATGTTTCCGTCGTGGGGTTTGTATGCCCAAAAGTTGAACTCATGTAATTCTGTTTAGATGCTCCATGAACTCAGTGTGGGATTTGGGTTAGAGATTTGTTATTTAAACTATTGTAGTTTTCATATATCGCTATGCGATGTCTTGTTGGATAATGATCCTGCGTTAATAATTATTTCATGCATATAGTGTTGTGTATGTTTTCATCTCAGTATTTATAGATATGGTGAATGCATAGAAAATTGGTCCTCCCTGCAAGCGGTGTTGTCGGGAGCTAGTCATGCCTAAGGGATATTTTGGGACGTGACAGTGGGCTCATCATTTGTAGCCCAAATTAATGGGCTAACCTAATAAAAATTGGACTTTAATTAAATTCATACATGTTTGGACTTAAATAATTAATCCAATTATATTAATCCGCAATATTTATTTAGGACTAATCTATTTTGAATTTACCATAATCCGATTCAATTTAATAAAATTTCGTTGCCCACAAGTATATCTAAAAATGATTTAGATTTTTCCTTATTCACGAAATAAGTTTCATATTTTTTTAAAGGACTTTTCTCAAGGAATTAGGAGATATATATTCCACAAATGTCTCTACACATTGATTATATGTGAATTTTTGTAGGATTGTTTTCCCTATTCAACAACAATAACAACAATAACAAATCCAGTGTATTCCACCAAGTGGGGTCTGGGGGTAAAATGTACGCAATCCATACCGCTACCTCCTATGTGCGCAGTCCTATTCAAATTGTGCATAAATATAAAAATTATTTTATCTATTTTTGTTCCATGATTAATGTCACTTTCTATTTTGTCCATTCATGCATATAATGCAATGCCATGTATAAAAAAGGCTGAATACATATACAAGCCCCTCAACTATTCGACTTTTTCCGTTTAGGCGCCTCAATTAAGTCATGTACCTATTGAACCCTTTACTTCTTCACAAAACGTGTCAATTGAGCCCAATCGCTGATGTGGCGCTGACATAGCGTGGCATAATGTGTAATACACTCTCATTTGAGAGAGTGAGAAACCATAATTAATTAAAAAAATTAAACATAAAAAATTTCAACCAATAAAAAAAACATAAAAAGAATTTTTAAAAACAAATAAAAGTAATTAAAAAAAAAAGTTATCATCTTCTCTCTTCTACACACACACATTCCTCACCATTGAAACACACTAAACACACGTAACACACACAGATTTTCTCTTCTACCTAGCACACACAAAGAATTGATATCTCCATACACATCACAAAATACATAGCCCATTTACGCACACAGCTCACAGAACCCGCACAACTCACAACACACGCAACTACACATATATGATACACACAGAAGAATCGAGGAGAATGAAGGGAAAAAAATAGTAGCAAAGGAGTATAAAAATGAGAATTCAGGGAAAACAGTGGAGAAACTAAGAAAATAGAAAGAAAAAAGGTGCGAGGAAGAGACAATCGATGGAGAAACAGTGATCGGAGGAGAAAGATGCGAGAGAGATAAAATAAAAAAGGAGAGAGGGAGAGAGAAAAGGATCGATGAGGTCAGAAATTTGACCTATTTTTCTTCAATTTCCTCCGGCGCTGAGCTCGCCAGAGCTCCGGCGAAGTGAAAATAGTGACCCAACCCCATTCACGATCGAACCCTCATTGGATATTATGAATGGGTTCTGTTGGTCATCGTGATTTTGTTAGAAGACAAATCAAGAAATTTAAGGTAACTCAATTTGCAAAGGGAGGACGGTAGAGGTTCACTGGGTGAGTTTGTTTGAAGATCAACAAATACCAGTGTCTGTCGTGGTAGATGGTCCATATCCAACGGAATCTAGCTTTTTCCAAATACCCCAAAACACTAATTCATTTGAAATTGTTGTTGGGTATTGTTTTAGTGGATAAATAAAGGAGTGAAGTGAAGATAGGGAAGATGAATATTGTTGGGTATCAACGGAATCGAAGTGCTTTAATGGTGGGGAAAGGGGTATCGACGGAATTGAAGTACTTCGCTGGTGGGGAAAGGGGTATCGGAAGAAGAAGATATATATATATATATATATATATATATATATATATATATATATATATATTTACGTTTCTGTTGTGCAAATATGGGGAAATGGGTGTTTGGAAGAGAACGGGTAGGGGGGGTTAGGATTGGGTAGGGTTGTAGTGGGGGGTATTAATGTTTTTCTTTTAATTTAAATTTAATTATATTAAAAAATTATTTTTATAATTATTTAAATTAAAATGCCACATGTCGTTATTTAATTTGCCACTTTGCCACATCATTGACGTGTGTATTACACGCAGTTTAAATTTTTTGCCACATCAGTAAATTGGGCTCAATTAAAACCATTTTTGAAGGAGTAAAGGGTTCAATAGGTACATGGCCAAATTGAGGTGCTTATACGGAAAGAGTCGAATAGTTGAGGGGCCTGTATATGTATTCCGACTATAAATAAAATAATGCATTTAGTGGTCACTTTTCTAATTATTGATCACTAATTTGGAGGACTTCCTCTGTTCGATAACAAGTGAATTGTCGAGGTATTGTATATCTATTATAAAAAAAATTAAGATATAAATTAGCTATTATTTCTTATTTTTGTCATTTTTAGTTATTAGCAAACAACACTTAAAAACTCAAAACAATTATCATGATAATTGCTTCCAATACTGACTTTTAAAAAACTAATTCAAAACAATAAATAAATAGGAACAATTAAATTTCATAAATTCATGATATAAGAAATACAAAAATGAAGTATAAGAATGAATGAAAATTTCAACATTATTATTGAAACAATTAAATTACCTTAAATATCAACAATATCTAAACAATTCATTTATTATGAATATTGAGGAAGTATTGTCTAAAATATCATGAATCAAGTGGACTCAATGTAAAATAGTTGAATAAACCTTTCAATCTTTTCTATTTACCCCATTTGAATTGGACACACTCCTTAATAAATTCTTTACTCTTACAAGGTTAAAAGTAATTTCACTAATATATTTTTAGTTACTGAACTTTATACATTTTTTAAAAATAATAATGATTATATTTTTCTCTTTTATATAAATGAAGACTTTGGTTACTACTATTTTGTCTTATTTGAGGATATTTTCGTCAACAACACCAACAGTAAGGGTATTTTCGTAACTAAAACCTCCAATCAATGACACTTTACCGTGTCTTTTGCCTCTACTGTTCTACTTTCCTAAAATCTTCTCTCATCTCCATTTTCTTTGTTTTCCCTTTTCTCCATTGTATTCCTTACGCACCTTGACACCAAAACACAAGCTTCAAGAAAAATTCATGTTCTTAATCTCAATTTTCATTAGTCCATCATGATTTATTTTTTGTAAGTGCATCTTTGATGGTGGAGCAAGTTTTCATTTGATGTTTGTTATATATATGATACATGATCCTAACTATTTCAAGCCTTAATTTTATTTCAAATCTGTTATTATTATTGGTCTATTATACAAATTAATTAATTCAGGTTTTAATCTATTTTCTCTAGATCTGTAGTTAATATTGTTATGGTACTAACTAATTCAATTATCCTTTGGATATCTTCTTGTTCTGCGATACTAATTAATTAAAGTTTTGATCTTTTTATATTAGGATCTGTAATTAGCTTTGTTTTTGATAACTTAAATTAAAGTTAAACCTCTGTAATTGTTGTTGTTTTACTTTTTCTAAAGGTAACAATAGTTTTTAGAGCTAATTTTTGGTTTAATCACTTTATTTCTATTGATGAATTGCCAGGCAGGAAGTAAAGAGGAGTCACAGAAGTTGAAGCTCTATTCGTACTGGAGGAGTTCATGTGCATTTCGTGTCCGAAAACCACACAATTTGAAAGGTTTTTTATTTTTTAAAATTTTTACGATTGCTTCCTTGTTTAGAGAAAAAAAGGAATTAACCCTTTTTCCTGTTTGTCGTCGTTAGGCAGTGTAGTTATAGAAAAGCTGAGTTTAGATTATGTAGAGAGTTTGTTTAGTAGAGTTCCACCAGTTCACTGATGATAACTTGCAGACATGTAAATGTAGTAAGTGGTGTTTTTGCATCAGTAATCTGGAAATTTGAACAGTTGGAGATGAAAAACAATTGTCTTGGTGTTAATGGTTTTTTTTCACTATACTAAAGAAGGATGATTTCCAAATTATTTTGTTCCTTTTTACTAAGTGAATATCTCAAAGTTTATTTTGAAAGTTAGATGTCCAACAGTATTTGCTTCGGATTGATGCAATAAACTAATATTTAGACCATTATTACAGTGCATTTCTTTTCAAGTAGTAAAAATGTGTGACTAAGTTGCTATCGCATTTCAACTGCAGATATACGAATATAGAATGTCACCATAGGCAGAGCAAACAACAATTATAGAGCAATTTTTTTAGCGTCCAGAGAGTCTTGAATGCGTGAGACGGATGAGTGTATTTGGTGAACACAACTGGCTACAGTACACGGCTGATGAAGTCACTGAAATGAGAGGCCACCTTCTTAAGTATCCCATTGAAATTGATCGAACGGGGAAAGTTAAGTTGCTTCATGGTAAGTTTTCCCCCCTCATTCTAAGATTGTGTGGGCATATTGTTCTATCCTTCCCCTTTTAATAGACATAGACTAGGAAACAATAACTTGTTTGGATAATGCATTACAGCTGAGTTTCTGGAGCTCACTAATAACATAGTTCTTAAGTCTTAACTATGAAAATATCATTGTCATATGTTTAAAATGTTTGCCTTCCATTATAATTCATAGCAAACTCTGAATATATTTTGTAGTAAGGAGGATCGACTATATGTGTTCCCGGTAAAAACTTTTTCCCATTTTGTAATGGCTATATCAGCAGGAAAGTACATCTTTTGTTGACACGAATGTACCCCTCTGTTCAACTCTATAATCACTTGGTATAGAAATATTAAAGTCTTTCTAGAATCATGCAAGCGACAAATTTTTGTCATGAATTCGTTCCCCTTTTTCAGGCCAATCAATACACCACCCGGATCAAAAGTGAGTGGCGAATCAATTGCCATTTTTCTGACCCTTGCAGCTCCACCTCTTAGACTAGCAGAACTTGTGATGTTCGACAGAAAAATATTTAGTCCAACTACAACCCGGATTGTTGTAACCAAGCTCCTTACAAATTCTACTAAACCAAATGCTCCTAGACCAAAAATTCCTATTTTGACTTGACTGTTGGTTGACCAGTTCACTGCCATCTCTGATAGAGTACCTTGGAACCATGTAACTTGGCCATTTGCAAGTCTACCATAGAAGTTAAGACAACTAGAACACACTATCCTGTAGATGTTGCAGTCCAACAGATACCTCACTTTACATATCTTACAGACAAGGTGATAAACAACCTTTTCCACAATGGTATGATACTTTAGAATGGTACCACCCGGATCAAATAGCAATGGTAAGAAATTATGCTCTCATAAGAACTCTCCTTGTCTTTGGAACACTCAAATTCATGTCGAACCAGGTAGTATAACCTTTATTTTCATACACGCCACAACTCTTATTTAATGCCATAAAATAGAAGTTTTCCTCCTCGTTGACAAATATGAAAAATAACTCTTTAGATAAAATCATCACATCATGCATCATTTTGTTGCTCAAGAAATATACCTGAATTAGTACTCACAGAGCAACAACAATAGGCAGAGGCTCCATGTATTGTCCAAAGGGTATTAGAATGTTATCTATATTCCTTTCGAGTATTTCTTGAAACAAGATGCATATAACACAATTATTATAATAAAGGAAAACAATACCCACATCTTCATATGCTACCCACTTCTCTACCAAATCTGATTGTGTACCAGGGTCTTTGAGGCCAATATTAACAAGAAGTTACAGTAGCTTTGAAGTCCAATTAACCTCAATACTAAAAATTTGTCCATAAACTTTTGACAAAGTATTCATTGTTTTTACTCTAAAGAAACATCCTTGATCACCACCTACTTTCATTTCTTTCATTTTTTTTCAGTAATGCCTCTGCCATTTTGCGAATTTGTAAAGGTGTCAGAATCCTTGACAATGCTTCCACATATACATTTTGCTCATGTTTCTGATTGTCCGACTGTTCTAGTGTGGCTTCAATACAAACAATTTTGGTGGTTTTCACCCATGCCTTTCAGTGAGACATACACACTCACTAGATTTATATGCTGGTTTAGAAATCTCAGCACCTGCAATTTTAATTAGTGCTAATGCACACTCATCCCAATCCTCTGATTTCACAACAACTGGTGTTGGTAGCTTTGCTTCAGCATTTACAACATTAAGAAATAGAAATCCATCGACAAAACTGAAAAACAGAACTCGACTAAATGAATACACACTCAATTTTCCCCTATCATATAAAGCCTAAAAAACCTGCCCAGTATCAACCCAATTATAAATAAATAAAACCAAAACATGTGGGAGTGAACCAACAGTTGCATGAGGAACCCAAAATGCGACCAAAATATCCCCCCCGCCTTTATATCAAATAACTTGGAACCAATCTCCATGTCCAGAAGTACCTTAATCGAAACTGATAAAGGTGCAGACTCAAGGTGTTTCATGATATTATAATAATCGGACAAATCATTGAGACCCGTCAATTTCGGTATGGTGTCCTCAATAGCAAGAACATAAAGTCGTGAATCTAGATGTGGGTTCAGAATCTCAGTTTTCGTGGTGTTTTTATTTTGGATGGAGTGAAGTTCAACTAGAACTTTAGATTCGGCCCATTGAGGACATTCGTCGAATGCCTGGTCCTCATTGTATTCTGAATCAATCTTACTGCTATTTTTAATCTTCAGCAGTTCAGTAATAGCATAGTCATCTGAAACCATCTTATTTTGTATTTCCTCTACATTCGTTTCCTTTGAACATACATAAAGACAAAAGCAACATTGGCATTCAAGGTTGCGCATACACCCATAGATGCAAGAGTTCCATTGGCAGTCAATACTGCATGTGCATCACTATTTGTTGGTGACGGGTTCAATAGAATTTGGTCGAAATAGAGCTTGAATCTCTCAATCTCTCCGTCCAACCCACTCGATCTCTCCCTCTCAATATTCTCCTCTTTCCCTATTTTTCCTTTGATTTCCCTTCACCCTTACCCCATTTTTATGCGTCTTTGTTGTCTATCGATGTATGGTTTGTGTCTATGTATGAATTACCCTTTGTTCAATGGAAACAATTGAAGAAGCCTCCCATGGTTGTGTGTGTATGTAACCCGATTGGTGTGTGAGAGGTGTATATGAGAATTGAGAGATGTATGTGTGTGCAGTGCGTGAGGGTGAGAATTGTGAGGGTGAGTTTTTGTTGTCATGTGAATTTGGTCAGGTTCTGATGAAGATCATGATAAAAAAAAAGATGGGAATTTTTGTCTATATTGGTGTATTGTGAAAAAAAATCCCCCCTCCTCCGTGGGCCCCTCTCCCTTTTCTATATGATGTCCTTTTTTTGGGGAAATTGGATATGTGTGCTAATAAAAATTGTGAGGTGAGTCATCCATGGGCCCCTCAGTGTGTATTCTTTATTCCCCTTCCATTAGATTCCCAATTGTGTGGTCCCCTCCATTAAAATGGTGGTGTGTTTGGTTAAAAGGAACAAAAGATATGAAGGAGGAGTGAGGGGGCTGCCTAGGGGTGAGGTAGAGTAGGGGTGGGGTAGTGAGGTGGTTTATTTTGATTGGATAGGTTGTTAGGATAATTAAAACAAAATAAAATTTGTTAGGAAATTTGTTAGGGGTTGTTATTTTTTGTATTTTTGTGGGGCATAATCACATGGGTGAGGGTACACGGTAGGATAAGGTAAAAAATGAAAAAAATGCTTTCGGGGAGGGACAAAATTACGTGTCTACATTATGCCCATCTTTGCATGTAAACGCAAAGTGTTTTCATACAAAGAAGTAGACAACGAGACAGAATTTTGACCCGACCATTATTCAAAGGGAAGAAACAAAAGGAAGAAGGACAACCAAGTTGGAGAGTCGAGTGAGGTCCCGTCGAGGTTCCGGTCCACGGCTCTGTTATTACATCAAAAATAAAAATTATAAGTTAAAAACATAAATGAAATTACAAAAATCCTATCTATGCTGTTTTTTTTGGACTCTTGACTTGATTTTCATCACCCTATTCTTCAGGCGGGCTCCTGACTTACAATTTCTTCGCCTTGTTGCTTGACTTTCAACTTCTTCACCTTGTTGTTTGACTTTCAACTTATTCGCCCTGTTACTTGAATTTAAACTTTTCACCATTTTTCTTGACTTTTCATTTATTCACCCTGTTCTTCAGGCGGGCTCCTGAAATCACATCAAAACTAAAAAGAAAATTATCACAAACAAAGAGTATTATAAAGAGATTTCATTTGCCAGAAAAGTGAAGTTCCAAACACAAGAATTAAATTTTTCTCCAGTTTATCATTAAAGGACTTTTGTGACAGTCACATCATTATAGGAACCAAGGAGAATGACTCAACTAAAAGGTACGTCTTATAGCAATCAAAGGGATGACTCGACTAAAAGGTACTTCTTATAGGAATCAAGGGGAATGACTCAACTAAAAGGTATGTCTTATAGGAATCAAGGGGAATGACTCGACTAAAAGGTACGTCTTCTAGGGGTCAAGGAGAATGACTCGACTAAAAGGTACGTCTGATAGGAATCAAGGGTGATAACTCAACTAAAAGGTACGTCTTATAGGAATCAAAGGAGATGACTCAACTAAAAGGTACGTCTTCTAGGGGTCAAGGGGAATGACTCGACTAAAAGATACGTCTGATAGGAATCAAAGGGAATGACTCGATAGAAAGATATGTCTTCTAGGGGTCAAAGGGAATGACTCGACTAAAAGGTACGTATTCTAGGGGTCAAGGGGAATGACTCAACTAAAAGATACATTTTCTAGGGGTCAAACTAAAAGGTACGTCTTCTAGGGGTCAAGGGGAATGACTCGACTAAAAGTTACATCTTCTAGGGGTCAAAGAGAATGACTCGACTAAAAGGTACGTTTTCTAGGGGTCAAAGGGAATGACTCGACTAAAAAGTACGTCTTCTAGGGGTCAAGGAGAATGATTCGACTAAAAGGTAAGTCTTCTAGGGGTCAAGGGGAATAACTCGACTAAAAGGTACATCTTCTAGGGGTCAAAGGGAATGACTCAACTAAAAGGTACGTCTTCTAGGGGTCAAGGGGAATGACTCAACTAAAAGGTACGTTTTCTAGGGGTCAAAGGAAATTACTCGACTAAAAGGTATGTCTTCTAGAGGTCAAGGGGAATGACTCGATCAAAAGGTACGTCTTATAGGAATCAAGGTTCAATTTAAGAAGTGTATCCCCTAGTAAATGAAAACTGAAATCCCTGGACAAGAAAGTGTATCTCCGAGGGATATAGGATGAAGAATTTTACTATGATTTGATTATCAAACCTGTGCATTAATATTATTTCCTGTATTTGTAGGAATGAGGCATTGTAGCCCTTGATATTTATGCTCTGAAGTCTTTGATTTGAAGGTAACATGTTTCCTGATTCATCAAATAAAACTTGTGAGTTTTAAAACTTGGTGGCTGGTTTATGGATTTAGCTTTCGCGGCAAACGCTCTTGCCCTCATCATATTTAACCTTGCTTCCAATCATTAAAATATATCACTGACTTGCTAAATCATTAACTCGAACTCAGATTATTAAGAGTGACTGAAACAAACACAGTATCTCTGCTTTGCCATGCTTCTCAGATAGACCCTTTAAACCTTGGTATTTCCATGAGTTCCCAGACTCGTTTGTTCAGAAAAATTTTGCATGCCTTATTTCAGCTCACAATCATGTGCTGGCCTTTTGTTTTACTTTGTGCAATTAAAGAAGCTGGTAGCCAGTTTTGAGATCCTTTCTCACTTGTTTTGACATGGACTTGACTCAAAGACAAGAGAAAAATAACAATAATTTTTCTTTTATTTGGATAACTGACTCAAGAAAATAAAAATATAACTATAGAAAAGAAAGAAATGATAATGAATGTCCCCATTGAAAAAGATGAAAGAAAAGTTTATCTGAAAATAACAGTCAACTCTAATGATTATGACATGCATATCAAATTAAACTGCCTGATCTTTTCATCTAAACCTCTCACAAATTGTTGTTGAGTTAATGACCCTGAAAGTGCGTTGCTTCCTTGGGCCAATTACATTCGGAGACCTCATTCGGCTAGTGGCGCCTTGAAGTGTTTCCGCCAACAAGCCTCTCTCATTTCTTTTTATCACCTCACTATTTCCTTATGTTATCCGAGAGGGTTTTTCACCAATAAGATTCCCTTATTTTCATTTCTCTCAACTCACAATCATCTTACAGTGCCCGTAAGGGTTTTCACTGATAAGACTCTCTCATTTTATCTCTCTCAACTTACCATCATCTTATGGTGCCCATGAGGGTTTTCATTAATAAGACTCTCTCATTTTTATTTCTCTCCTGATTTTGCTGAGGAAAATAAGTAGTTCCCAAAATGCGTCATCACATCCATTGCATGCTTAGCCTTAACATTGTCAAAGATTGATCTGAAGGTATTTCTTTGGTTAAAACTTGGATTTTGGATAGGGTTAGAAAGAAAGGATGGCATGGATCCCAAATGACAATTAAAGTGGGATAGGACTTACAACTTTTGAAATCGACTCAAATAATGAGGATTAACTCATTCCCCAGTTTCCTCTGACTGGGTGACTCTAAATTTTTTATTTGGTTGGACCAAGCCCCGGGTAGGGCAGCCTACGTATCTCACCCCCAAAAGAGGAGAATCAGGTCATGCGTAGTTCTGGCAGCTTATTCTTTTTTGCTTGATTCTGACTTGTTCTTTTTTTGGCTCTTTTTTCTTTGTGATTTTTCTGAATCTAATTTCTTGACACTCTTTTCTTCCTTCTTGGACACATTTTTCTCTTCTTATTTTTTTTAACTTTCTGACTCTATTCTCTTGCTCGATACTTTTCTATTGAGCTTTGCTGGCTTTATCTTGATTTCAAAAGAGGGGTACGAAAGAAAATAACACTAAGGCTCAAATGGGGTAAACAAAGGATGACACAATGCTTGGATAGCAGAATAAAATGCCTTCGTCATATCAATCCTTGAAAATACTAGTACCTAGCATGCAATGTGAAAGTGCATGATCAACATCACTTATGATATTTTAACAACACTAACTTGCCCCGAGCATGAGTGTCACCTCTTTTCTATACTTGTCAAACATACAACTTTATATTTGTTGTACATCCCTCACAATGAATGACTCATACTTTTGTGGAGTTGATTTTCTTTCTATTCCTCTTGATAGGATCAGCAGACACTGTTTGACCTAATTGAGCTATGTTTTTCAATTGATGACCAAGTTATTCATGTGATTCTCAAAATAATTGCCTTAATTTTTAGAAAAGGCTTCAACTTGTCACCAAAGGTCTCAGCACTCTACCTATTTTCTCAGATGCTTTTCCAAACTTATCCCTCTAATTCCATGTTTCATGGTTAAATTGGACTTTAAGATCTGGCTGAAAATTCTGCAAGCATGTCATATCACTAGAGTCAACATAAAATGTACTGTATAAAGAAAACAAACAAACAACACATATTTAAAACACAAAGGAAAATAGGCAATTCATTTAGTTGAAATAAAAGATAGAAGGGTTTGAACATAAACGACAAAAAGACAAAACAAGCTAGATCCCGAACTACAATCATAAAATAATTTAAAAAACAGAAAAAAAAATAAAACAAACTACCAGACATCTGCCTAGTAGGGAGAGGGGTGATTTCTCAATTGCTTAGCCTGACAACTTAGCCACTGGTTTGCATATCAGCATGACTAGAGCTTCCCATACTGTCAATGTTCCGCACTATAATTGATCCATCTTGAATCATCTTTTTAATTTCTCTTTTCAAATCTCGACAATCTTCAATACGATGACCCTGAGCATCAAAATGATACGCGCATCGTACATTAGGATCAAAATTTCTTGAACACCGATTAAGAGTGCATCCAAGGAGATGAGTGATCATGTCCCATTGTACCAATCTTTGAAACAAACTGGCATACGACTCTCCAATTGGTGTGAAGCGATCCCTTGACTTCTGCCTCATTTCATCATTTGGCTTGGATCAAAAATCAGTCTTAGAAGGGTTTTGGTATGTTTGTGGAGTTAGAGGATGACTCTGAGGAGTTGGTGTGTTCCACTGTGGGTAAATGGGGGTTGAACATATGGTTGTGCGTTATATACTGGATATGGAGGTGGAGGAGCAGAGTATAATGGATTTTGGGAGTGATTATGTGAAGCTTGGGCATGAACTTGAGTTTAAGCCTAAGAGTGACGACAAAGGAATCTTCTTGACCGTGCCCACTGTCCAACTACAATAGAAGATGCAACTTCCTTATTCTTTGTCTCCCCAACACTTCCTAAACCCTTTTAAATTGCTTGAGTTGTCGCTTTCAATGTTGCAAAACTCACGATGCGACCTGTCTTAATTCTCTCTTCTATCATCTCCACCATTTTGAGGACCTCAATAAATGGCTTGCCTAATGCAGATAACAAGTGTTGATAATATGTTTCATCCTGCGCTTGAATAAATACCTCCACTATCTTACTTTCTTTCATTAATGGTTTCACCCTAGCAGCTTGTTCACGCCATCTAATCGCATACTCTCTGAAAGTCTCAGTATTCTTTTTCTTCATATTAGTTAGGGATTTCTCATCAGGAATCAACTCCACATTATATTAGAATTGTTGCACAAATTCATTAGCTAGGTCATCCCAACTAATCTACTTGTCGATATCTTGGTCAACAAATCATTCTGAAGCTAGGCCTAAAAGATTCTCACCGAAATATGCCATGAGTAATTCTTTCTTCCCCCCAGCACCCCTTAGTTGGTTCCAATAACGTCTCAAATGTGCTACAGGATCACCATGTCCATCATACTTCTCAAACTTCGGCATTTTAAAACCAAAAGGAAGATGAACCCCTGGAAACATGCACAGATCTTTATATGAGACACTTTTGTACCCCCCCAAGTCCCTGGAGGTCTTTCATAGCCAGTTCTAAACTTCTCAATTTTCTGGTCATTTCCTCTTGTTCTTCTGTTATAACAGGCTTCTCAGTGCTAAGAGAAAATTCAGGCGGGTGAGTATAGTCATAAGGTTAGTCGACTTAAATGTGGGATCAATAGCATGATGTTGATCAGCAACAATATTCAATACAAGCTCTCTCACAGAGTGGGGAGGCACATCTTGTGGATAAACCTCAAAAGTATGAGCTTCGGGTGGGGGTGGGGGTATAAAAGCATGAACAGTGGGTGGAGCCGAGTATGTGGTAGCTTTGTGCTGAGGAGCGAGGAAATAAATATTGGAAGTGTTTGGATAGTGTTTCCCCGGAGCAAGTCCTGATGCATGTTGTGGTGTGTCAATAAAAATAGAAAACTATGTATGTGACACTGGAGGCAAGCTAGAAAGATATTCCAGATTATCAGCGGGAAATGGAGGAGGTGGCAACCCATTAGCCCAAGGTCGATCCATTTCTATCATTTGTTGGCTTAATTTTCGAATCTCTTCATTAGCTCCTAAATTCTCATTGCCCGAACTCCCTATCTAATCAGTGACAACAAACTTGATATCCTTGTTGGCTATAACTTTCTCTGTGACTTGGTGTAATATGGAGGACCAGCCAAAATGCCACAAACCAACCACCTTAAACTAACTGAACAAAAGATAGCAAATGTGTTAGAATTCAACATTTTTTTTTCAAAACCTTTTTTTTTCCTTTTTGAAAAGGTCACTGAACCCAAGAGGGGCGCCTACGTATCTCACCCCCAAGAGAGGAGAATCAGGTGTGCGTAGTTCGTGAAGTCTTGCCAAAATGACAAACTGAACTCTTTGTTTTGTTTCTTTTTTTTCCTTTTCTCGAAACTTTAAGAAGAAAAGAAAATAACAATTTGTCAAAAGAATTGATGAAAATGTTTTTGAATTTTTCAGCTTTAACATCCCTATATAAAGTGAAATCTATAATTACCAAAGAAATTTTTTTGGAGGTTTTCAATTTTAAATTTCATAGGAAAATGAAACCTGAACCTATTAAAGGAAAATATTTTTGCAATTTTCTTTTAAAGATGTACATGAAACACTTACTCTAAATAAAGAGTAAAGAAAATCTTTTTGAATTTTTTCAAATCAGATCTCCGAACCAACAATAAGCTGCCTACGTATATCACTCCTGAAAGAGGAGAATCAGGGGTACGTAGTTCGTCCAGATTAGACAATTAAGGATTAAAATGAACTAGGACTTGACTTGAGAGACGCGATTATAGACGGACGATGACAAATAAAATTTTATTGAATTTTCAATTAGACACTTTACACAAAACTGACACCAACAACTATGAAAGAGAAAAAAAATCTTTTTGGCATTTTCGAATTGTGAATGCATGCTAAAGAAAAAGAAAATCTTTTTGATTTTTTTGTTTTTGACAAATGAGCGCAAGGTGAAAAAAAAAAATTTGAATTTTTGATTGTGAAGAACAAAAGTCATAAAGAACTCTAAAAATAAACTACGAAACATTCTCTTCTTATTTTTTTCAAGCTACACACCTTACTTCTAACACATGCTTTTCCCAAAATCAGTTCTTCAAATGACCACGTTACCCTCAAAGATGCAAAATTTAGCACGTAGGGATGCTTCAGAGGTGAGTCTCCTACAAAGGACCAAGTGGGTCCGTAACGCGCAGGTGAAACAGCTCCGTAACGCGCAGGCTGATGCGTCGCATTGGCTTACTGCCTCACACGGAAAATGCCATAACTTTTCGCTCGTTTATCGGATTTAGGCAAAATTAGTACTGTTGGAAAGATAATCCAATTATCTACAAATTGGTGAGTCTTGAGCTGAGAATTTTTATGTGTATTAAAAGTTATACATGTTCAAAATAGACCCTTGCAGAATCAAATATCAAACTTTTGATGAATGAAGGGTTCTTAGCTCAACTTTGTTTCAAGTGATTTTTATGAACACTTTTCACCTCATACTCACTTCATACACTAGGAGAAGGATCATGACACATGAATTTAAATACAAACCATGGAATTAGATTTTACGCAAGTAGGATTGACGGTTCGTTTTCTAGCTCGAAAATGCGGAGTGTTACAGTTGTGGTCACGAGTCAAGGGGTCAACTTGTAACCACATACAGCCTTTTTACAGTTTTTAATCTATATCTATAATATAATTACAAGTGTGAACACCCTTAGAAAAGTGATTTGAACTTTTTGCCCTTTATTAAACGATTTTTCTTTAGACAAAACTGTTTTTTGGTTATTTTTTTAAAATTTATTATTTAATTATTTTATATTATATTAACTAGACTTTTAAAATATATGAGACTCCTAAAATATATGGTAGGAAAATTAATTAATTTTTTCCTTTCTACTAGACTTCCTAAAATATATGAGACTCCTAAAATATATGGTAAGAGAATTAATTAATATTTTTCTTTCTATTGTTCAATTAGAAAAATACCGGAAGAAAGATTTTGTGCTTTTCACCTTTCCGCCAAACCAAAACGAGAGCCAATCGGATGTTTGATTTTCTAACACTCAACTTCTCCATTATTTTTGTCAGCATAATAGAATTCAACATGTGTGTATATATATATCTTCTTTGTTTTCATTCAAAATCATTCTTTAGGGTCAAAATTTTTTGCTTAGACAAAAATTAGTTTGATCAAAATCGAATCTTTGTGATCACTATTATATTATTTTTTTACAGTTTATATGTCGTAGATGAATGTCTGTTGACTTTGAAAATTTTTTTGGGTAAAGGTTAGGTTTAATTGTATTGTTTTGATATCTTTATTATCTTATTGTTTTATTTTAATTTACAGATGCTAGTTGAATGTGAGTCGACTTTGAAAATTTTGTTTAGGTAAAGTTTAGGTTTAATTGTATTACCGTAATATCTCTATTAGTTTGTTATTTTGTGGTAGTTTACAGTTCGAAGATAAATCTCGATCGACTTTGAGAATTTTTTGTGTGTAAAATTTAAGTTTAATTGTATTGTTTTGGTATCACTTTTATCGTATTATTTTGTTGCCGTTTACATGTGATAGATAAATGTTGGTCGGCTTTGAGGATTTTTTTATGTAAAGGTTAGGTTTAGTTGTATTATTTTGATATCTTATTGTATTATTTTGCTATTATTTACAGGTGATAGATGAGTGTCGGACGACTTTGAAAAAAATTTTGTGTGTAAAGATTAGATTTAATTGTATTATTTTGATGTCTCTATCATTTTATTATTTTGTTGCAATTTACAGATGGTATATGAACTACCGATCGACTTTTAAAAATATTTTTGATAAAAGTTAGATCTAATAAATAAATTCTCCATCTTTACATACTCAAAAGATATTAAATTTAATTATTATATTCATCTTTATTATTTAAATAAATATCCTATTTAGTGTAATGTTTAAACTCATTAAAGTGAGTTACACGCACAAGGCGCGTACACCTAAACTAGTTTTTAAAAATGTATAAAAGTCGTATAATGGGTTTCATGATTAAGAAGAAATATGAAGAAAACGTTATGTTCAAACATCAGGTAGTTGACAGTAATAGAAGGAAATTAATATCATTATAACATTACATAAATAGCATATCCAATAATGCTCACATGTAACTAATTCAGTAAAACAATTTCATCAATATGAACATCAACACCTTTTTACCTAATAAAAAAGCGCTTCTACCTTGAATATGAGACGAGATATATGTATTTATTATACCTTGAATATGAGGCTGCAGATATATTTCATGGGACAAAAGATTAAAAATAACTACCTAAAAGAGAAACAAAATAAACTGATTTAGCGTCGTTTGGTGTGAGGTATTACTTATCCCACCATTTGTGCCTTAGTAATGGGATAAGTTATCACATACATATGGTGGGATAACTAAACCCGGGATAATTAATCCCAGAATTAATTATCCTGGGATATCCTGTTCCCGACCAAACAACACAACGGTTTCTCTTCTTAGCATTCTAATACTTAGTTCTAAACATTTGGTCATAAGTCAACCCAAAATCCCATTTCATCCTTGTGAAAGATGCAACTCTACTGGAAATGAATGCCAATTGCCAGCAGATCCACATTCATATGAGCGGCCAGAGCTGGTAGGAGTTGAAATCACGCAAGCAAATACATAATAGAACATACGAACCTTTGTGTTACAGGCATCGTGCTTGATTATGACTGTGTTAATATGCTTGATGTGTGTTGTTATCTTCTCTTGTTTTGCCCTGATGAAGATAGTCGTGTTAAATATTCGCCAAAAGTTGGTTGATATACTTTATAGATAGGAAAATCAGATCAAATCATGTATCGAGATTATCATTCTCAACTTTTAAAATAAATTATATAGAAGTCAAAAAAAGAAAAGTAGCTAGCTCGTAGAAAAGAATTTAGAACAATATATACTTGAAACTTATTCTACTAATATGTATGCTACATAAGAAGAAACATGTCAAATCCTTGAGAAAAATGGATCAGAGTATTACCTGTATATACTTCACAATTTCTTGTTCGGTGTTCTTTGGGCTTTGCTTTCACATGCATGTGAGTATTACTTTATCTAAAAATTACATATATACACAAACTAAAGTAACCTTATTGTTTTAAATCCCAGTTTGATAAAGTATTTACACAAATTCCAAACTAATAACATAAATTCCTTTTTTTTTACTTGCTCTCTCTTAAACCCTATACATCTAAAACATAGGTAAAAACTTTCGTATTTCTCTCCCATCTGCTCCCATTAACACCCGCTTTCTCATCCATATTTGAAATCATTTTTTCACAGTAAAAATCAAGTAACGTGTAATTGAAGGTTACCAAGTTGTAAGTTTTCAAACTTTAACCGAGTTTACTTGATTTACTTCCTTTTTTTTTTCAACTTTACCAATTCAGGAGTTTTCCCGATTTTTCTTTGACTGCATGTTCGTTTTGTATGAAATTACCGTATTTTGCCGTGATATTCAAGTTTTGCAGTTCGATTTTTGCCGTTTTTTTTTTCATATACTATAAGTTAGATTTTTGATTTTCTTTTTTTGTAGTTGCTACTATTAAATCAATGTAATCAATCGTATTTGAAGAACCCAATTTTGCAGAGAATCGTTCAAAGCACCGAAACGACCCCGTTACAATGAAGAAGTTGAAGGAAGTTGCGAGTTCTAGATCGAAGAAGTCAGGTTCAAAAGCGTCAAGTAAAAAGAAGGTTGATGATTCTGGTCGACCACGTCTTCTGAAGGTATTGATTATAAGTTGATAATATAGGTTTATACAGTGTGCATATGTGTTCTATCAATTCAGTTGTGCATACTGTTTTGCAAAGAAATTTTGACTTTTTTAGAGTCGCCACTTAATTTATTTGGAGAATTAAAAAACCTTTATAAATTACCCAAACAATTCAGAACAGAAAAATCATTTGAGTTTTAGAAATTCTAGGTAAGCAGTTCCTATTAACATTTTAGGAAAGTTTTTAAGGCACCTAAAATGTCCACTAACTTGCGGCTATCTGGACTGTTTGAAAATATCTTTTGACTAACCCTTTTTATTAAAAAAAAAAAAGTTGATTTTTTTAAAAGAAAGTGATTTTAGGAATATTTTGAAAGTCATTGCAAAATCGATTTTTAACGACTTAGCGGAAATTCAACTAAGTCTAAGCAATTAGCAAATAGCACATAAAAGGAAAAGGGAGAAAATAAAAGACTTAAGTCATTGGGCCCAAATCAATAAACTTTGTCCTAATATAATTGGGCTTTTGGTTCACTTGCACCTGTCCTAGTTTAAATGTCGCGCTTTAGCCCGTAACCTGTCCTAAACTAATTTTCCGAGCCTATGGGCCCAAAATCTGTTCCACCTGTATTAAATTTAGGTAAAAATTCACATATAGGCAAAGTATAAGACCTATAACTAACTTCTAGTGAAAGTTTCAATAATTACAAATTATAGGCAAAAGTAGTAAATAGTTATTTGTATATATATAAAAATTATACAAATCAGAAGAAACATAATCTAACTGAAATAAAAGATAAAAAAGGAAACTTGAAAGCAGTAAATTACCTTAAATTATTTCAACTTTCCACTAATTGCTCATCCATTAATGAGCATTAAAGCTCATTATCTGCAAAAATAGTTGTATTAAAGCTAAAAAAAATTATTTTGGAAAGATTTGAAAAAAGAGGGAGGAGTTATTCAACAATAAATTTTAACAGGTATTTTCTCAATTCAAATTTCATTTAAAAATTCTTGAAAGACGATTTTTTTGAAAATCAAAATTGTGTATTTGCACTTATATTTGTGTATTTATTGTTTTCGATTAAATTATATAAATTTTAATATGTTTTGATTTATTATTTTTTGTTAATGTATACACGATCCATACTGCAATTTCAATTTGTGATCTAACACACGAGTTTTTACAATTTTTAAAACCTTATAATTGTTAATTTATTTTGAATTCATAGTTACTGACAATTTGCATACTGTATTTGTTTACAGAATTTTTTTAAAAATTATGGGGCAATTATCAATTGTTCTGAATCATTCGGGCGTATAAAACTGTTATAATGAGTATGGACAGTATGACTTGGACTCGATTGCAATTGAAGAAACAGAAAAATACGATGGTTTGATTTAATTAATTAGTAAGCAACTTTGTATTGAGTTGAATTTAAAAACATTGAAAGTTGAATATAAAGTTGAATTTAGCAGTAAAAGAATTCAATATGATACAATCAAATGTAGTCGGGTAAGTGTAATTATCGTATTAAAGCATTTGTGTTTATATTTTGTACATGGTTTTATCTTATGATAAAAATGTATTTATGTATTTATGTATATATAATATGGATAATTTTATTAAGTTTATTCATATTATTGTCTAACTAGATACATACAGTTGTTATTATATGTTTCTATTCATACAGGATTGTACATGTTAGCAAATCAGTTTTGAAGTTTTTTAAAATACAAAATCTTTTTTGTATAAATTACTAATAGATAACTTTTACATCGCAGATATAATTTGGTATGTAAATCGAAGGGATGTGGTTGGTTACTAATGACATCTAGTAATAAAAAAACTGACTTCTTTAAGATTCGTCGATTTTGTCAGGAGCATACTTGTTCTTTAAAGGATCGGGTGTACGAGCAGAAACATGTTAGTAGTACATTGATTAGTGGCATGGTGAAGCAGAAGTTATCGAACCATAAAAGAGTGTATAGGGCGAAACACATACAGGATTTTGTTATGACTTGTGACTGATTGTAGTTCGAATAATGATCAATAACATGATACATTTTGTTATATACTTTGTTTTCATATTAAATTGAAATTGTAAGTTTTCATGCTATATACTTTATTTTCATAATATATACTGACTGTAAGTTTGCATATATATTTCACTTTACACTATAACTGTATCAATATGCAGCCTAATGTAATAATTTGTTGGTTTTAACTATCCTGATGTTTAACATATTATATGCATATGTATTTTTATTTACTTAAAATGTATATATACATATATTTATACCTATACAATTTTCAGATTGTATAGGTTTCAAATTAAATTATATAAAACATAATTGTTTAATAATATGAGTAATACATTTATATGAATATATGTATTTTCAGCTAAATTAACGTATACCAAAAAATGCCAGTTGATAAGTATGTATGTATATATGTGGGAATGTCAATAGATATATATATATATGTATATAAATATATTTATATAACTGTATACGTTTTAATTTGTTTATGTTTAACTTTTATTTGAATAACTCCAAATGTATAAATAAAATATCAGTAATGCAGTTGTTAGCCATATATGCGGTTTAATGTAATATGCAGTTGGTTTTAACGCTCATTTAATCTATCTTATTTATATATGTATATTTATGTATGTATATCATATTCTACAAGATAGTATATGTGTCAAAATAAATGTCAGTCACAACTTAAGAGATTGAATTTGTGCATTTAAAAACATGGTATTAACTTATAGATAACAATTGAAAAGATTGGTAATATACCACCATGACTTGTTTTATTAACCTATAGATATACAAAGTTTTATATAAAAAAAAAAATTCATAATAAATGTATAATTATAAACAAACACTAATAAGTCAATAGAGATTTCAATTGCTAAAACGGCAAAGACTATTGTAAATACGTATTTGCATGGCTCATCTATGAGACATATTCAATTACCCAATACATACACATTATTATGTGTACTATTAGTATTCTTTAGACAACACACTAATAACAAAGACTAGTTTAGCATTGAAAAAAATATGCCACTGGACAATTTCCAACAAAATGAAATATCATATTTGATATTAGAATTAAACAAAAAAAAATTGAAGATCAGTTTGTATTTTCAACTAAAACCAATAAATGGAGGAACATATATACTGTCTAAGCGATTATTATCATGTCACTATTCTCACACTCAAATTGAGGCCTCACTGACTTATCCGGACTCTCATCATCACTAACTGCGCCAATCTCATTCTTCTGAGTCTCATGCTTACATAGAAGAGCAGCATAACGGGTACGAAAAGCGTTTGCATCAAAATATCTAGGTGGTATACCTTTTTCATGGCTAAGATACTCCACATATACAACAATGAAGACTCCACATAACACGCAACATGTAGGGACTTCTTAGGAAGATCTATGATGACAAAACTACTATCCTGTTGAACCAAAAAAAACACAAATGATCAATCAAAAAAAATACAAATGATCAAGAAAAAAATTATAAAATGTAGATAAACTAGTTTTCAACTCAAGGGACATAGCACACCTAAACAATTGGGATTGAACCCATGATTCCGGCATAGTGGCGTATTGATCAAAGCATGTTCCCATAAATCTTCTAAGCTAAACACCGGATAGCTTTTGTTTTAAAGTATCAAATATCTTCATCTCCACATAACACGAAACATGCGGAAACTTCGTAGGAAGATCTGTGATGACAAAACTACTATCATGTTTAACCAAAAAAATGCAAATGATCAACCACAAAAATACTAATGATCACAAAAAAATTATCAAATATATATAAAGCCTCACCCATAAACTAATTGTATACAACTACATATCATAAAACAAATAAAAAATTTATATGCTAAACGAATTGAATATATATATATATATATATATATATATAATTTTATGTATATATATATGTATATGTTTACATACATAGTTATATTTACATAAATATAACTATATGGTGTAGATATATGTATATATCTTTACACCAAATACAACCGTACAAATACAAAACTTTAATATTATGAGATTCTACACAACTAAACTACAAAAAGTCTAATTGATAAATATACAAAAATATCTTATGTTGAATCTCAAATCAAACGATCGAGTACCACAATTAGTCTTATCTACATGTTCAATACCTCTTATTACTCTCCTAAAAGGGGTTTCCCCATCCATTTGAAAAACTAGAAATTGGTTACTTTCACACCTAATTAACATCTGCATATATATGAAAAATCAAATAAAATTAGTGGGTAATGTAGAGAATAACTTAAAAAAAATAAAGAAGAACAAACATATATATCCGTAAAGATATAAAATTTACCGTAAAAATCTTCAAATCAAATCTATGCGATTTTATAGGGATTAAAAAAGCTTCAACGTAGTCTTCAATTGACAAAAATCAGCTAATCTGTAGTTGAAGAACACAATATTTGAGAAATTTTGGGAGAAGAAATAGGAAGAAATATATTCTATGATATTTCAATTGAAAGAAGTTTGAGATTAGCACAATCTCTTAAGCATAAAAATCTATTGCCACCTAAAAAGTAAAAAAGCTTCAACGTAATCTTCAATGGACAAAAGTCAGCTTATCTGCAGGTGAAGAACACAATATTTGAGAAATTTTGGGAGAAGAAATAGGAAGAAATATATTCTATGATATTTCAATTGAAAGAAGTTTGAGATTAGCACAATCTCTTTAGCATAAAAAAACCTACTGTTGCTTAAAAAGTCCCATCAGAGCAAATAAGTAACCTATTGCCACATATTACTCCGATTAGGTGAGAGTGGAAATAAAATATTAATTTTGAGAGAGAGAAAATAGTTTGTATTTGTTATATATATTAGAAATTATATTTGTATAAATGGGCCCACATAAAACTGAATTTTAACTAACAATTACCTATGAATTGTAATTATCTAAAACATTACCCATATATGTAATTATGAAAGATTTTTACCTATAAACTGTAATTTTTTCTTAAATTTACAACTTTGGCTTCGAGGCCCAAATGCATGGATAAATAAAATAAATAAATAAATAAATAAAGACAACAATAGATAATTAAATAAATAAATAAAAAGAGACTTTCTCATCTCTTTGGCGCTTCAAAGATAAAATTTTCAACCATTTTTCTTCTTTCGACTCTTTGTATTCATGCACTGGAATTCATTTTAGACTTTCTTTCGGGGTTTGACTCGAAGGTTAGACCTCATTTATACATGATAGATATGCGAAGGGAAAAAAGAATCCATGTAGGACTCGAGAGTATCCACATGTGAAAAAAAAGGAATAAAACAATTAATATATGTAAAACGTTGATACCTAACATATAAATAATAACATAAAGTAAAAAAAAAATTAACATGATTTATCCAAAAGTACACCTAGTTTTTTCTGAATTGTAGTTCAATCGGTCAAAGCATCGCCCCGTCAAGGCGGAAACTGTGGGTTCGAGCCCCGTCAGTCCCGACGGATTCAATAAATATGTCAATTCATCTCTCCATTTTCTGTGAAAGGGTCCAACTACACAAGCAAGAAGGCATCGCCTGCGACTTTCAATCCAATGACAAGCAAAAGACGAAGAAGTAACTTACTATACCTTACCTCTTTGTGCCCATAGCTTGAACCTAGTCAAGCAAAGGAAGGAGAAAGGAAAAAGACCTTCCTCGCGCACAGATAGACCCTCTTTAGCGAAGTCCCTCCTTCCCAACCACTCCTACAGTATCCGTTTCGTCAAAGAAAGGCGGAGCAAGCACACTGACTACTCTGATTGGACGTGAATTGGGAAAAAGTAGCAGCTAAAGAAAAGGTAAAAGGTATTGGCGAAGAAGTAATTGATTCATTTTACCCATGAAATATCACATTAAACTTTGTCAATTAGGGCACATAGACTTAAGAAAAAAATAAAATATGTATAAATAAATAAAAGAAAAAATAAAAAAATATGTATAAATAAATAAAATAAAATAAAAATATTAAAAAAAAGTAAAAAATAAATAAATAATAAATAAATAAAAATAATAAAATATAAAAATAAAAATAAAAATAAAATAAAACTCTTACACTAGATTGATAGAACTAAGTGAAGTTACAACCTACAAGCATAACCAGGGGCGGATCCACGTGTCACCGTGAGGATGCACGTGCACCCGTTAACCTTTTAAAAAATTAATATATATATATATATATATATGTGCATGTGTGTGTGTGTGTGTGTATCCGAATAAGGTTAATATAATAGATTGTGCACCCTCAATGTCAAACTGGGTCTTGATGCACTGGTTCTATGCTCAGTTGTGCGCGTCATTGATGCCCCAACGTTGTGGGTTCGATCCTAGATGGGGAAGGGTATTATTTTTTTCTACAAATTCCTTCCTTTACAACTTTACTTGCCACCTCATCTGGCCCCACTTTGTTGCTTTTACCCTTTCAAATACAATAACCCATGGAATGTTCTATTCTCAAATCTCAATCCCACACATTTTTTTCTGCCTAAAATACTCACTAACTCACACAGCCAACATTAGCAGCAGCGGCCAAGGGCCAATGAAAATACGGTGTCATTCCGACAAACAACAATACAAGTTAGATTTAATCTCTATCTTTATTGTATATTATTTTTATCTTGAAACATAAAGAGGGGTATAATTTTTTTATTGAAAATGTCATATTTATTTATTTTGTCTTACAAATGAAGGAAAGTAGGAAACGTGATTCATCCATTATATATTATATCAATTTTGCTATTTTATAAGGAGGGGTGTGATTCCCCTATTGAAATTGTTTGCGTCTCCTTATTTTTTCGAGCGGTGTGATTCTTTCATTACATGTAGTTGATAATTGACATTTGATTATTTTGCTCATGATTTTTGTAATTTTTAAGTTTAAAAGAATTGTATGCTAAATTATGTAATTGATAATTGACATGATTATGTTAAAGAAAATGATGCACCCCCTATCTTCAAATTCTGGGTTCGCCTCTAAGCATAACAAAATACCTGACTAATATTATAACAATAGTCCTAAATGTAACAACATGAAAAAGAAATATTACTACGGAAAAAGAAATGAAGACAGAAATTGGTAATAAAAAATAAAAATAAAAATGGAAGGGAAAAGCGTTTCACCTTTTTTCAAGGCAGTAAAATGAGACTACGAGTTTCGTCGGAATTAACCACCGTCAAAAAACGTCGTCGGCAGTTCAAAAATTTTAACTAGCTAACCAACTTTATGAAACAAAATTTTTACTAAATAAAAATAACTATTTTTGCTCAAAAGAAAAATTCCACCACTCAAGACTTGTTCTAAAATTGCTCCCAAATGAGTTATTTATAGAGACAGTGGAAGATCACCCTTTATTTTTCTACCAATGTAGGATAAAAAGAATTTTGGACATTTTGGAGTCTCTCACTTGAGGTCAAATATTGTACAAATATTTAAATTTTAAAATAATTTTTGGATTAAAATTTATGTTGTTGTGTTGTAGAACGAATTCGGGTTAAAATTTGAGTCATCTTGCTCGATCGGAGCTGATTTTGATCTCGAAAGTTGGCTGATCGACTAGTTTTTTTGCTGAATTTTGTTGTACAGTGAAGGTTTTGGTGCTTGTTTAAGTTGGGTTGTTAGTGGAACTAAAAAAAATAGGCTGCTGAAATTAAAATGAAAAATGGGCTGGATGTTGGCATTTTGTGAAGCGGGCTTGACTGAATGATTATTGGGCTGCTGATGGCTTTAATTATTTGGGTTGGATAGATTTAATTGGGGGTATCAATATAATTGGGGTTATTTAAATCATAACCCTCAAATTAGGATGTAGTTATCCATTTAAATTTTTATTGAAATTAAAATTTAATTGGCCAATTGCATTGCAATTGTAGTCAATTTGATTTTAATTATGGATAAATTCAAATGATTAAAATTTTGATTTTAATATAATTTCCTATCAAAATAATTTACTGGGATAAATATGTATTTGATTTTATTATATCAAGAAGCTCGGGATTAAACGAAGTACTAATTTGTATCGAATTTCAATTTAAGTTAGTCAGCCTATTAAATTTTGCCTTAATTGAAATCAATTTGGCGACAATGGCAATACAATTGGCCAATTAAATTTCAATTTCGATCAAAATTTAAATGGATGACTACATCCAAATTTGGGGGTTATGATTTAAATAATCTCAATCCTATTAATACCCCCTTAATTAAATCTACCCAACTCAAATAATTAAAGCCATTAGCAACTCAATAACCTTTCAGCCAAACCCACTTCACAAAATGTCAACATCCAGTCCATTTTTTTCTTTTAATTTCAGCAGATCATTTTTTTTTTTATTTTCACTAATAACCCAACAGCCCAACTTAAACAAGCTCAAACAACCTTCATTGTACAACAAAATTCATCCAAAAAAAATCAGCCAACCAGTCAATTTTCGAGATCAGAAATCAGCTTCGATCGAGCAATGATGACCCGGGTTTTGACCCAAATTCGTTCTACAACACAACAACTTAAATTTCAATCCAAAAACTATTTAAAAATTTAAATATTTGTACAATTTTTGCCATCAAATTGAGACTCCAAAATGTTAAAAAAAAAAAATTATCCCACATTGATAGAAAAATAAAGGTGACCTTCCACCCACTCTATAATTAGCTCATTTGGAAGTAATTTTAAAACAAGTCTTGAGAGGTGAAAAAATTATTTTGAGGAAAAATAATTATTTTTATTTAGTACAAATTTTGTTTCATAGAGTTGGTCGGCTAATCAAAATTTTTGAGTTGCCAGCGACGTTATTTCATGGTGGTTAATTCCAACAAAACTCGTAGTCTTGTTTTGCTTTCTTTTTTCGTAGTGATATTTCCTTTTCTGGTTATTACATTTAGGGCTATTGTTATAATATAACTTAAACGGTATTTTGTTATGCTTGTAGGTTGTAACTTCACTTAGTTCTGTCAAGCTAGTGTAAGTGTCTTTTATATATATATATATATATTAGTTATTTTTTTATCAGTCTCTTTGCCACTTTAAAAATGAGATTTTCACCCATTCTTCTTCTTTAGACTCCTTATATCCATGCACTGAAATTCGTTTTAGACTTTCTTTTGAGGCTTCACTCGAAGATAGACCTCATTGATACATAATAGATATGCGAAGGAAAAAAAGGGTCCATGTAGAACTTGAAAGTATCCACATGCGAAAGAAAAGGAATAAAGCAATTAATATGTGTAAAGCGTTGATACCTAACATATAAATAATAACATCAAGTATTAACATTAAAAAAAAAAAAATTAACATGATTTATCTGAAAGAACAACGTACCAAGTTATAGATTCATTTTACCTATGAAATATCACATTAAACTTTGTCAATTTGGGGACATAGACTTAAGAAAAATATATATATATATATATATATATATATAAATAAAAAGAAAGAAAATAAATAAATAAATAAATAAATAAAACAAATAAATAAAAATATAAAAACTAAAAATATAAAAAAATAAAATAAATAAATAAGACTAATAAATAAATAAATAATACATAAAAATAAAAAAATAGAAAAAAATAGAAAAAATAAAAATAAAAATCCTATAACCTACACGCATAACAAAATACCGTTTGAGTATTATGACAATAACAAAATACCGTTTGAGCATTATAACAATAGACCTAAATGTAACAGCATGAAAAAAAAAAATTACTACGAGAAAAGAAATGACGACAGAAATTGGTAATAAAAAATATAAATAAAAATGAAAGGGAAAAGTGTGTTCACCTTTTTCAAGACAGCAAAACCAGACTACGAATTTTATCGAAATCAACCACCATCGAAAAACGTCACCGGCAACTTAAAAAATTTGATTAGCCGATCAACTCTATGAAACAAATTTTTTACTAAATAATAATAACTATATTTGCTCAAAAGGATTTTTCCATCTCTCAAGACTTGTTTTTAAATTACTCACAAATGAACTATTTATAAAGAGGGTGGAAGGTCACCCTTTGTTTTTCTACTAATTTGGGATAAAAAAAAATTGGGCATTTTGGAGTCTCTCACTTGAGGCCAAAAATTGTACAAATATTTGAATTTTAAAATAATTTTTGGATTGAAATTTACGTTGTTGTTGTTTTGTAAAACGAATCTAGGTCAAAATCTAGGTCTCGTTGCTCGGTCGGAGCTAGTTTTGGATCTTGAAAGTTGGCTGGTCAGCTATTTTTTTGGCTGAATTTTGTTGTACAATGAAGGTTGTTTGGGCTTGTTTAAGTTGGGTTGTTGGGTTGTTAGCGGAAATAAAAAAAATTGGCTGCTGAAATTAAAAGGAAAAAATGGATTGGATGTTGGCATTTTGTGAAGTGGGCTTGACTGAAGAGTTATTGGGCAGCTGATGGCTTTAATTATTAGGGAAAGTAAAAAAATAACACCTAAAACTAAAACAATTCCACAAAACTAGCACCTAAATTTAAAAACTCGCTAAAAAGCCACTAAGGGATGGGCGTACATGAAATTTTCACTGTTCCACATATTCCCCTCAATTTCAAAGTGATATCATCCAACCCAACGAATTCAACTACACTTTCAGTAGCCATTACTGAAGCACAAACGGTGTGTAGAGCAATTATTATTGAAAAAAAAAAAAAAGAAAAATAGAGCAGGTGTTTTGATTTGTACTTACTAGTTACTATCATTATATATAAAGAACGTTTGTAAGTTGATGCGCTTCAAATTTTATTTAGTTGTTATGATAAAAATTACGTAATTCCTTCTCAATTTTTTTTCCAGATTACTTTGCATTCACCAACATTATTAAAATAACATACTATTTGGTTTGTTTAGTTTTACTTATTTATACAATAAAATTCAATACCATATACTTTTAATATAATACAATTGTTAAAGATATATATTTATATATAATAATGATACAATTTCTATATATATACATATTCTATATAATAATTATAACATTTTTACACACATTCTATACAATTTTTAACTACAATTATTATTTAGATACATATTTTATACGACTCTATCTAGTTTCTACATGTATTCTAAGAATGTATCAATCTAGTATAAGAGAGTATCAATAGAGTATATGGACACTGCAAGTGTATCAATGTAGTATAAAAGTGTATTTATGTGGTATAAAAGAGTATCAATTATGTATAGGAACTGCATGTGGTTGCATAGAATTTCCTTCTCTTTTCTAACAAGTGTATCAATATAGTATAAAAGTGTATAAATTTGGTATAAAAGTGTATCAATTGAGTATTAAGACTACATGTGACCAATTAGGACAAATGACTAAAAAAAAGAATTAGTTTAGCCGACTGGACAACCCATATCCACCTTTTTAAATGTGGGCCATTTTTTAAAAAAATGGACAGCCCGTGTCCTTTTTCCTTAATTATTTGGGTTGAGTAGATTTAATTAAGGGGGTATTAATAGGATTGGGGTTATTTAAATCATAACCCCCAAATTAGGATGTAGTCATCCATTTAAATTTTGATGGAAATTGACATTTAATTGGTCAATTGCATTGCAATTGTAGCTAATTTGATTTCAATTATGGCCAAATTTAATAGCTGACTAACTTAAATTGAAATTCGATACGAATTAGTACCTCGTTTAATTCTGAGTTTCTTGATATAATAAAATCAAACACATATTTATCCTAGTAAATTATTTTGATAGTAAATTATATTAAAATCAAAATTTTAATCATTTGAATTTATTTTCAAGATAAACTTTGATTAAGATCCGATATTTTGTAAAATATATATTTAAGTAACAAAATTATATAATTTTGTATAATTAAAATACGATGATATATATTCGCTACTTAAAATGACAAAAATTACGTAGATAGATATTTTGAAAAGCTTTTTATCCGGATAAAATAGATGTTGTAATTGTATTTAAAAATCGAAGAAACTCAGAATTAAACTTAGGCATGGAGGGCAAAAATTAGGTGTCAACACATACATTATACATTACTTAGTTTATCTGACTAATGTATGATATACGTTTTTATATACATAAAAAAGGTTGATCATGTATTAAGTGGAATTATACATATCGAATCTATGAATTTTGTATAAGGTTACATTACAAACATATAGATACATAATGTATGAGTTGAATATTTTTATATGTGTAATATGACATTATACATTCTGGAAGTTTATATTGTAAAGTATAAGCTATAATATATAAGACATTATACATTAGTTATTTCATCCCACTAATGTATAATATAGGTATTCTGAAATATGTTTCAATATGTTTTACATTGGCAGTTCTGAATATCCAAACAGCTATAAAGTCTTAATATTAAATAAGGTGACATTATACATTCTGACAAGTTTATAGGTCATACATATTTAAGGTGAAACTTTGTATTATGACATTATACATTACTGCAGTTTATTTTTAAAATATATAAGTTACCCTCATACATATCTAACTGTTGTTTAATTAGGGTTTGATTTATTTTTTCAGGGTATGAAATACCGACTGAACCGTTTAAGTGAATTTATTTATTTTTACATGTATAATGATGTTATATTATTGAACGAACTGTTACTTCATCGTTTTTTTTAAATTAGGAACTATTGCGTCTTTGTGTCTGCCTATGCAGAAATATTAAGTACAGGGCAGCAAGTCCATTCATGTGGACTTGATGCTGGAATTGAACGTGCACGATATGCTTCATTACTATGGCATTACGGAGTGACAAAGGCAAAAGAAGGGTACACGAGTGATAATGATAATCCTCCTCGGCCAAGGAATAGTTATCTCTAAACAATTGATGAAAGTGCACTTGTTACTTTAGAGTAGGATTTTTTTATAATGGTCGGCATTGAAACAACTAATTCATGGTTTTGTAGTTGATGTTAAACGGTTACAATTGTTACTTTTTGGATGTTAATTCACATTTTATGAATGTCCTTATTCTTATCATACATAAATATCTTCTGAAGAAATGTTTTGCAATTACTTACACTATATTATAATGTTACTAATATAGTTTGGTAGTTATTGAGTTTGCCTTACATTTATTTTATATAATGTATAAAATTAAATTATAAAATAATGTGTTATTGTATATCAACAAATTGAATTTTAGCAGTAGGTAAATTATGTTATAAGTTAATAATACATTGAACAAGTGTCTCATACGTTAAAACTTATGTATTACATAACATTATACATGTTGTTAAACATTCATGACTTAATAGAAAATAAAGAAAATATTTTACGGCATACATATTTATAAACTATAACACTATATCATACATTATTCACATACTTTTAAGGTATTTTTTTACATTAAATACTTAGTGAATGTATCATACATTTACACGAAAGTATAAATTATAACCATACACGGAAAACAAAATGGAAAAAGGTAACTTAAATGTTCACGAATTATATTACATGAGTCTGTCATTTCTTATATTGTTTAAACAAAAAACAATATATGTGGTCAGTTAAAAGTCATTGTTGTCGGTAAAACATCATACATGTTAATAAAGTATAATAGTATATCATATATTAATTAAATCGTAAACAACCTTCATCTCTTCAATTATGTCTGCAGGTGTGTGTATTCTCTGGTAATTAATTAATCTTGGTGCTATAAATTCACTGACAAAAGTTGTTGTCGCAACCAAGTTATTCAGTAGTCTATCACTCAGACTGCATGTATGTTCCAAATCAGATCTCTTTATCACAAAGATTTCAGAATGATCCAAAGAAAACACCTTGAGGACCCATTTACGATCTTTGTTACGATAGTGTAGTACATAGCTGCATACAATTTAAACATTTTGTCAATGTATTAAAATACTTATAAAATTAATAATTTTATTAAAACACTAAAATTGCTCCATTTACAGTTTTATTATACATTCGTTCGAATGTATAATGACATATTATACATTCGTAATGAAACGGTTATTAAAAAACACCACCTTCGTCAACACAACAACTCCTTCAAAACAGCTATTACAAAACAAAACATCCATTAAAGCATCAACAAATAAAGCTAATTTTTTTGTTCATACCTTTATTTGTCAGATCGTTTAGAAAAGGTGTTGAAGCCATTCGATATCGCATATTTTGTCATTACCGAAATCAGAGTTTGCTTATCCTTATAAAGCTGGTTAACCTTTATTTCAGTGTTCTTACAATCAGTAATGAAATTTTTTACTTCAAATTTTGAAGCGTATAATGAATGTTGATTTTGCATTTTAACAACCGTTAAAGCAATAGAATCAAATTCATTACATTCAATATACACTACTGCCCCAATTTCACTATGAAACTCGATATCCTTATTCGATTTGTCGAAAGTTGATATACACAGTGGAAAATTAACAAGCCCCATAAATTGTTTCTCCAACTCAATGTAAACCTTCACTCCATTATCATTCCTTATGATGATTGGAGAAGAATTACCATCAACAATGTATTTAACTTCAATTTTTTTTTAACATCGTCAATAATCAATTCCATCGCAATTGTCGCATTCAATTTCAGAAAGTTAATACTTTCAGAAACAATAATGACATCACTTTTGTATGAGTTATAACTGATTTTCAACTTCCAGACACCGGAATGACGCAACAATACGGAGATGTTCATCTTTTTTTTTTTTCAGAAATCAAGAAAGAAGTCGGCTTTTTTTTTTCAAGAACGTATATCAACAGTAATGATTAAGAGTTTTTTGAAATTTAAATTTCAGTTACTATATTAACTCATACACTACTTAATTATCGGTTATTTAATGGAATAATTTAAGGATTTGAAATATATTTTCTGATAGCTCATTCCTTAATTATAGACAAAACAGTTTTATCGTACATTCCACGAATGTATAACAAACCCACGAAAGTATAAGTATATTTTGTAAAATAGAGAGAGAAAAAACTTAAAGGAATTTTCTGTAAATACTTTCATATTACACGGGATTTCTGTGGTTTATACTTACTTTATATAATTTACCTACATTTTATTAAATAATCAAAACAAATATTTAAAATTGAGGGTGAGTTATTTAACTTTTGAGTTTCATACGTGCCCATCCGTCAAAATTTAGGATAAAATTTATGCAAAATTATAATGGAAAACATATGTTTAGATGGAAAGTATATCTTGAAAGTACATTTAAACCTAAATTTTGACAAGATGTATACTCAAATTATTTATAATAATATAGAATATACCCTTTTTTATTTTTTCTCTTATTGACAACCCTTAGGACGCATTGGTCGGGAAATAAGTTAGCTAAAAATTAATAATGTAAAAAGTTACATAAATTTCAACCATGCATTTTGAATCTAATTACCCTCTAAACATTTTTTAAATTACTAAAAATTTTTGATTTAATTTCACACAGATACATCACATCCTTTTAGATACATTACTTAATTTTACACGAATACATCTCAATAAAATTCGGAATTTATATAATTATTTAAAAGGATTAGAATTTTAAGAATTTATTGTAAGTTAAAGTTGTGGTATAATTTATTTTTTCATTAATAATTATCCTCGTGTGATAAAAAAACAAAGTACAATCTCGAACTAAAATCTAAAAATAAATTATCTCATAATTTTATTCAACTAAATATAAGATAACACACATTCTAAAATTAATTCTCTCACCCCTTGAGCATGAGTTGTATGAAACAATACCCAAGAATTAATTAGCCCAAAAAGTATTGGGCTGGACGAAGACAACACAAAACATATGTAGCCCACATTTCTCCCTTAATTCTTTGTAAAACCCCCAAATCTTACTAACCTTTACGGCGAAATCCCCACATTTCCGAAGTCGGACAAACGGTATGTCTACATCATCTTTCCTTTTTTTCCTAAGCAATTTTTTCGCTGATATTAATGTTTCTGATTTAATATTTGATTTTGATTAGTGTATGTATAAATGTAATGGTTTTAGATTTTAAAAGAGACCGTAACAATTTGATTTGTTCATTTATACATCTTTTTGTAAATAATTCTGTATATTGAAGAAATTATTCGACTGCCGTAGGTTCAGAGGGAATTAATTCATATTTGGGTGTTCCTCTATAATTGTATCGTGAACTCATCTGTGTTGTAAGCCAGGAATCTTTTGAACACTTTTTGTAATTTGGCATAGTTTATTAGCTCATTGCACAGGATATTGGAAGTGGTGAATGGCAGATTTTATGACCTTGATAGAACATTAATATCAGTTGAAAGATTGTTATGTACAAAAATTGAGACTTGAAGGCAGGAAAATGCTTACATTCTCACCTCTTGAACTTAACAGTGACGTGCAAAATTATCCCTTTTTTCTTCTTTTGGGTTGTTTATATATATTATGATGATACTTTAACATTTTAATATCAATTTTAATGCTTTGATTGGTCCATCCGTTTGTAACATTTCTATAATAGTTAGTAGTCGTAATATGCACGGGACGTGGTTTAGAATTTAACTCCTTTTTTGAGTAAGTGACTTAACAGAATGCCATTACTCCATTCATTTTTAAGTGGAGTTACTCTTTCTTTACTAAATGGCAATTCATGCCATTACCTCAACTTTATTGCATTAATATGGCGGCATTCCCACGTTTTGCATGGCTGATCATTACAACCTAAACTCCCATTCATTTGTGTCTTTAACATTATAGTTAGTGGTGGAAGAATGTGGACATAAGTTTCTTGTAACACTTATTACATCCACCATTATCCTTCTCTTTATGTCTTGTAACCTTTGTAACTCGTGTAGCCTATGTAACTCTTGTAACTTCTATTCCATTCATCTACCACATTTATCTTCCTATTCATCATTGCATGGAAGATTTCTCACCTATAAATAGAGGTAGTCTTGCATGGTTTTGGGACACACAAGATAATATAGAGTTCGCAAAAGATAGTAAAAAAGAGATTTCATTATTTGAAGGGAGGTGTTCTTTTCGTGGAGCTTTGAACTCAACTCTTGTCCAGAGTTGTTGAGTTATTGTGAGAAGGCTGTTGTATCCTAGAGGGTACAAGTCAAGAAGATTACTGCTGGACCGGTGAAACATTTGCTGCAGTGGGCTTGAATCTCCTTAAAGAGAGCGAGATATCCGCGCCTCAGCCGAAGAAGAAGAAGATAGTCATTTTATTTTCTTCACTTGTAATTTTTCAGTTGTAAGTTTATTGTAATTTCACCAACATATTACATATGGAGAGTATATAGGGATTGGGGGTGCTTGAGTTAGATATTTCACCAACTAATAATTGGTCAGAGAATATTTCATATGCCATGATTGGAAATTGGTATTCTGGTTTTTTATGGGTTGTTCATCTTGTCTCGGGTGTGTATGTCTCATAGTCATGGATTATTCAAATAGTCACATTGAGAATTCTATTTGTGTTGTTTTTCAGAAAAAGAAAGATCCTTTATTTTTTGCTTTTACATTTATTAGCAAAATCCATTTTTCTTACTCTCCAAATATTTTAAGAATCTGGACTTCCTAGTATTTTCTACTTCGTTTGTGCTAATAAGAAAACTTCATAACATGTTAGTTTCATATTCTGTTTTACTTCAATGGGCGAATCTCTTGGTTGAGTTTGCTTTAATCATCTTGTCGCTAGATATGCAGTTTGTCTTGTGGATTCTCCTAGCTTTATTGCAATTCATTTGTGATTCAGGTAGTTGGTTGAATCAAGAGGAGACAAACAATGCCGCTTTATGATTGTATGCTTTTACTGAAACCGCATGTAAAGAAGGAGTCTCTGATGGACCTTGTTACAAAGGTTGGGAAACATGTTTATAGAAAAAATGGTGTGCTTACAGAATTGAAGTCATTTGGTCATGTCCAACTGGGTTATGGCATTAAGAAACTAGATGGAAAATACTATCAGGTTTGTCTCGACTATCCTTTCAATAATGTCATATTTGCCTTTTGTCTGCGATAAGTGAGTGATTTATTAGAAAATCATCAAAGATGGACTGCAGTCCGTAAACAAGTTAACTCTAGAAGCAACAGAGACGAGAAACACTACGTGATTTCTTCCATTTACCTACGTTTTGATATGGAGAGTTACCGGGTGCCTTTGTCGGTGGGAGATAACAGTACTTGGTGTAATAATCGAGGTGCACACAAGCTAACCCCCATGTCATGGTTATTATAGAAACTTCCATTTTATCTACTTCTGTTTCTGGCGCTTTTGGAGTTGTTCCATATACTCCCTGCACTCTGTTTTACTTGGCCCCTTTACTAATATAGTTGTTTCAATTTACTTGTCAACAACAACAACAACAACAAACCCAGTGTATTCCCACCTAGTGGGGTCTGGGGGTGTAAGATGTACGCAGTCCATACCTCTACCTCTGATGAAGTAGAAAGGCTGTTTCCGAAAGACCCCCGGCTCAAGGCACGAGATACCACACAAACACATAGTAAAGCACAGAAGCAGATTAGCAGATAGAAGTAGATTACATAACATAAATACGGCACCCATAAGTAATATAAAACAGAGGAAAGCAGAGGAAAGCACACAGATTCGTAATAAAACATGGAACACGGAATCATAACAGGAATAAAACCCCCACCACATAATTCCCTATACTAGCGACCCAAACTGGCCCTAATCCTTTGCCGTAATTCGCGTCTTCCAGACCTTCCTATCTAGGGTCATGTCCTCGGTGAGCTGTAACTGTTCCATGTCCCGCCTAATCACCTCACCCCAGAAGTTTATCATGTTCTTCTAATATTACCTCCATCATTCAATAACTATATAAAGTATTAATAGTTAAATTTTGATTTTCGAAGCACAATTAATTTGGTTAGTTTAGTGAAATAAAACTCTAATAAATTTTTTCCCAAAGGGGAGTTCCAAGTCAACATGGGCCAAGTAAAACGGAATGGAGGGGGTAGCACAAGGGATAGAGCTGTTTAGCCCCATCCTCATTTTTCTGCTGTTTTCCATTATTTTGGTGCACGATAAGATAACTAAGTTTTGGATTGATCTTTCTCTTCAGTATTTTCACAAAGGAGTCAATAATTCTAAGTCAACTTCTGTTCTCGATATTATGATAATTGTTACTACATTTTAAGATTTTGCATGTTTTTTAGGGTCAACTCATGCAAATGACAATGATGACACCACCCAGTTTTAACAATGAGCTGCATTACTTGAACAAAGAAGACCGCTTACTTCGTTGGCTTTTAGTTAAGCATCGCGACTTCGACTTTGGATTTGACTTTTTGGGTGGAGGCGATGCTAAGAATGAACTAAGCAAGTACAGGAGCAGCATATATGAAAGCGAGGAAGAAGAGGAAGATGATGACGACGATGATGATTATAATGTCGATGAATCCGAGAAGAAGTCGGTCTAGAAAACTGATTTCACTATAAGCTGATTAGAGGCCACCATAACCCAAACCTGAGGAAGATAAAGAGGTCACAAGTGAACGTAAACGTACAAGTTAATGCCTGGCTGAAACTAATACTGGTAGATCAGTAGAAATTGATAATTTGCTGGAACTGTCACTTTTGTCTTTGGTCTTTACTATGACAGTTTTTCTGCCACCTTCCATCACCAGTCAAGTATGTTGTTTAATCTTGATTATATTTCCTTGATATTTGATCTTGGAGTGTGTTTCGTCTGTACATATGATTCTACCTCGTATGGCTTGTGCTAATCTGAGACTAAATTGTTTTGTCTTGCTCTAAATTTGTGCTTTAAATCCTTACACGAAAACTCATCAGTAGAAAGCAGTTGAATTCAATATCGATTTTTTATCAAAAGAAAAAAAAAAAGAGGAGTATTCAACTGACGGACATGAATCGAGCATAAGTATAGTGTAGGGGTGGATAAGCTAGTACTCTCTTTTGAAACAAATATAGAGAGAAAGCAAAGGTTGGTTTGGCAAAACATGTTATAACTCAAATTGCAGCTGAATATCATCAGCTACAAGCCCTTTGCCAATGTGAATTTAGCTCTCTTGGAAATCAGCAGTTAAAGGTCCATTTTATACAATTAGGGAAGCTCCAACAGTAAATAATACTTATATCCTTACCACCAAGGATGTGGTGCAGAGGATGGGCTGCTCCTCCCTTAACAAGAGGTCACGGGTTCGAGTCTTGGGTATGAAAAAATCCTCGTTAGGGAGCGCTACCCCCCGAATGGGGCCCTACCCGGCACGAATCCGGATTAATCGGGCTCCAATGCGGGTACCGGACACCGGATCGATGGGAAATCAAAAAAAAAAAAAAATTATCCTTGATTAAGTTGTGACAGAAAAAAATGATGGTAGAAGCACATAATCAACGACCAATCTATATATGATATAGGTATTTTACACTCTCTTTATGTTCAGTAGATCAAAGTGGGACTCCTGTACAAATCTACATTCGAAATTACAATCAGAATCTCTCTGGTGATAGCCACCCTAGAGAACAAACAAACTAAGAAAAACTCAAAACTCACTAACAGTTAAAAATCAGAACACCATGAGAAATGGAGCTCGAAGCCTTCACCGAGTGTTTCCAACTCACATATTGGACCTGACATTTTTACAAGATGGAGGATATCAAGCTACGTGTGAAGCTATACGTTCTAGATGGTCTAGGTGAAAAATCAAGACCAAACATCTCTTTAGGAGCTTGGCCTGGCTTCATCAATCCGGTTAATTTCGCTATAAGATAAGCACTATCTGCGATGTGGTTCATATCATCTGTCTTGTTCCACAAACGCTGAACCAACTGGAACCTCCTATGTTTGCTATTAATCCGAATGCCCCACTTGAGGTACACGCTTTCTCGTTCTTCTTCTGTTAACTTCCTCAGCATTTGCTTGCGCAGCATCCTTCTTTCTTGTCGAAGCTCTTTCATGCTGTTTCACAAATCAAACAAGTTACCAGTCCTTCAAAATTTCAGTTGCATAGTATCTAGCATTTTGCTTTGGCATTTAACATAAGTACAAGACCGTAGTGTTATTTGCAACATGCTTTAGGTACAAAAATAGTGCACATGTACATGGCTGTGATACAAATATACAAGGAATGGTTATATTTTCTTTTCCTTACAATTGTTAAATGTTTACAAAACTGGATGTTAGTCGAATTACCTATGTGAAAGGGACAAAGTCCTGCCATTGACCACAGTTTTCTCTCCATGTGAATATATGTCGTTGAGGAAGGTCAGTCTTCTGATCTCTACCTCCATATATACAGCATCCTTAGCATCATCACCTTGGAAAAGAAGGAAGAAATATGTTCTGTGCACGAGGGAAATGTTGCAAACATTCCAAAGTTCAATAATCTCTTTCTGTCGCATGTTGAACTCTGAGGGCCAGCTGCGAAGAGTTTTCAGATCTTCTTCAATTGGGTCCAACCCGACATCTCTGACACACTTTGATGGTTTATCATGCTCCAGTTCAGCCTCCTTAACCAGTAACATACAAGCACATATTAGTCATAAATTAAGGAAAAGTAAGAAGAATGTTCACGTAATGATCTCGGGACTTTATAATTATCAAACTTAGTTGAAGCTTGTACTCAGAAAGAATTGGAAGTCTGCAGAAAGGCATAGAAGAATCACCCATCCAAAAAATGAAGCATATAAAATTCGTCATCCTTGGAGATGTATGGAAAGATGCTTAAAAAAATAGGTAGACAACAACAACATTCCCGGTATATTCCCACAAAGTGGGTAAAAAGACAGGTAGACAAAAGGAAAAATAATACTCACAGGACACTCTTTGACCTCCTTTTCATATTGAAGCTCATCTGTTTCGTCCGTCCTTGCATCACATGCATCATCTACATCATTGACATTCTCATTAGTTGTATCTTCCCCTTTTGATACTTCATTGACGTCATTCTCGTCGTAAATGGTGGAACCTTTCTCTTGAGAGTCCTTCACATCAGAGGTAAAGTTCAGGGGAGAAATTTTGATTTCCCGACACTCTGGTCTTGAGTTGACACTTCTTTCTGACCGAGATGGTGGAGTATTTTCATTTTTGCTGAGCTCCTTAAAACGTGGAGAATGTAGATCATCCATTAGGCTAGCTTTACAGCTTCTGCTTCTACACAATTTCAAGCTTCTTGAGCCTGGTGAATCGCTAATGAGCTCACATGGTGAGGATAAATTTGCTGGAGAAGGCGCCTCAAATGTGTGCACACAATTCAACTCTTTCTCTTCCTTCAATGCAAACGGTACTGACTCTCTATTGTCTGCGAACTTTGGAGATTCAAGTGTTTGGGAATCCTTTGAGGGAAGTGACAATGGTTCTTCACTAGATTTCCTTTCTTCCTCATAAGGTGAAAAGGACACACATTCTTGGTCTTCTTTACAGGGCAACGATGTGAGTTCTCCATTTATCTTGAGTGAAGGTGTAAGTACTCGTTCATAGTCGTCTGCTGGAGGTGATACTGTTGCCTTATCTGCTTTGTCTCCAATTTCTGCTGTCATTTCAGCTGGAAATTTACTGCTTTCTTCAGGAGATGAAAAATTGGATTCTTTTTTTCCCTTCGTACTTGACTCCTTGGTTTCAATGCAATGAACTTCCTTGAATAAGTCTTCTGAAGTTCCACTACTTTGTTTTTCAATCTCATCCCATCCTTCGCATGAATCACTTTCGCTATAATTTGAACTGCCGGCTAACAACCTTGGGGATGAACTGTTAGGGAGAAAGTTTTCTTCAAACTCTGGCACACGTATAATTTGGTCCTCGGAACTACTCCTGCTATGTCCATCTGAACATGTTCTAATATCAGCATCTATAGATGGAGTGTCTGACAAAATGGACACTTGCATCGGGCTTCGATAATCTGGTGATCCCTGGACACGCAGATTTGGGTAATTTCTTAAACCAACCTGTAACATAATAAGGTGCCTTTAGCATAAGGAAGCAAATACATAGACAGAAAACAAGAGTCTTAAGTAGCATCTATACCTGCATCAATAAACTTGCATCGTCTCCAAGCAGTTGTCGCATATCTCTAACTTGAGTCTGAGCAATGTCACGCTGCATAGTCAAATCCTTTATCTCTTTCGCCATCTACAAAAAGATGGCAAAGTGACCGAAAGTCCAAGGTGTCAACCCGGTGTCCAGGTAAAAATTTTCGAAGAAAACTAGATTTCCTACTTGTTTTAATTTAAGAAGATGGGTAGAGATAAAACGTCCTAGTTAAATGGAGATCACATTTTGCATTCAAAAGATTTCAGATTACTCTAAAGATATACATCATGCAAATACATGTGATCATCTGTCAAGATGCAGTACCTGTTCTATTTGATTGTTCTTCTCCCGCAGTAATGCTTCATAGTCTGAAGGGAACAAAGAAGTTCTAGGACTCCTGAACTCGCTCTCCAATCTCGCCAACTCCCTCTGCAAATGCTTCACTAATGCTTTATCTGACATGACTACATTCACTTGGGCAGTAGTAGTTACTTCCTTGGCGCAACTTGCAAACAGAAGAGTATTCCTCGATTGCTCAACATGACTTCGTGCAGGGCTCATTGTACAGATGATGGCAGTTCTACCATTGCCACCCAACGAAGGTTGCAGTATCCTAGTTAACTTTGAATCTCGGAAAGGAATGTGCCCGTTTCTACCCTTGCTGTATTAGATAATATAACAACTTGAGTTAGTGACAATTTCAATTTCCCAACTAGATGAGAAGTGATCTGATGAGCTATTTCACGCTTAAAATCTGAAAGCATTTTGGATATCCTTGGTCTTGATGAAGAAAAACAAAGTTTGATGTAAAGGCAATGTAAGAGGACTGTGCAGAATCCAGGCAACTGAATTATATATGTTGCGGTCAACCGTGACCACGACACCAACATATGACTTCTGAAGTGGTAGCACTACAATAGTAAGTTTGCACCAGAAAACATGAACTCCTACAGTTATTCTATTGCATTAGCTTAGAAGGGAAGGAAGAAACATAAACGACCTTAGCTTGCGTATAACAGTGCCTAAAGTCAGCAAACTGCGATTTATGTGACAACCCTCTTTAAGCCTTGTGCCAGCTGACAATGACTGAGATGCACGCTCACTTCCAGCTAAATCGACAAAATTCTGTGTTTCATCGAGAAAAACAAGCTCGTATTAGTATGATGATTACTGAGACCATGCTAAACATCAACTAACTCCTGAAACAAATTTTCATACCACAGTAGCTGAAAGAGAACTGGAGTTGTCCCTGCCTAAATACTCCCGAGCAGAACTTTCAACTGTCTGCATTAAGTTATGCGTCAACGCCATTATCTTCTAAAAGTTAATACTAGCTGTTAGCCAGTTGCACAAGACTAATATTAAGTTATTTTACCAGTCTGATAATTTGGTGAGATCTTGAGCTGGTCTCATTGAGCGCAGTTTCCCCTATCTGTCTCTGAGCTGCAAAAGTTCAATCAATACCAGTCAACTACTCCTCATTTCGCGCCTCAGGCAAAATTTCATTCCAGCACTACATAGATTCAAAATTGTAGCTTCTCGGACAAAAGCTAATCTTTGGGCTCTTACCTTCACAAATAGAAAGGAGCTGAATCACATGGTTCCAATCCCTCAATGTTTCCTCTGTAAGCTTCTCAACAATTGTTCCTCTCTATCAAAGTTTTTTTATGAGCTTTTAACGCGGAAAAAACAGACTAAAAAAACTAAAATTTTGTTAATCAGAGGAAAGGACTAACCTCGGGGTCATCTAGAAGTCTAAGAAGAGTGCCGTCAGCACTAAGGAGATCTCTAACAGATTCATTGTAAATCTCCATAGCAGAGAACTTCAAAATAAAGTCTCTCTCTTTGTGCTACAAGTAGTAATACAACTAGATATACTCAGTACGTGAAGTGAAAAAAGCCTTGGATAATAAGAAATGCAGACACTATAAACAAGTGATCACAAAGAATTATGCAGCTTGCCTTCTGAATGTATTCATATATATCTGCTATGGCATATTCAGTTATCCCAGTCATCGTGTACGTCTTTCCACTGCTCGTTTGTCCATACGCGAATACACTTGCTAGAAAAATACAAAAAATGTTTCAGATCAACAATACATCATGTTGCTCGGACTCTTCAAAAATATCGACATGTCTATGTCGGATACTTCAAAAATAGTGCATTTTTGGAGGATCCAACACGGCTGTGGCAACACTTTTGGAGAGTCCGAGCAACATAGGGACTCACTTCTACTTAGATCAAATAAGAGAATGAAAGCACTGAAAAATGGAAAAAACATTTTGTTTTCTTACTCACAATTGAATCCACTAACAACTGAAAGAGCAACATCTTTAGCAGCTTCTTCATAAACCTGTCTTGTAGAGCAATTAGTCCTAAATACCCTGTCTGGAAGCAAAAAATATATTAATGCCAACTCAGAGAACTATAAATTACAATTCAATTGATGATATCCAAATATGGTAAAACAGGACTCTTTCTTTGCTGAATTAGCACAAATGTAAATCACAATTAAGAAAAATAAACTTGCAACTACCAAATTAAACAGTTAATCCATGTATAAAGTAGAATCAGATTTACCAAAAATAGATTGCTTAATCATAAATAAAACCCATCAAATTCGTAAAGACTTACCAAATGTATAAGCAGAAGGATACATAGAGCGTTCAGTTACAGAAAGATTAACATTCTTGTAAATAATTGTTGTGTCATTAATACACTCCCAATCTGAAACATCATTTCTTAAAATCTCCTTATCATTCAAAGGCCTCAGACGCACCGACACTAAAATTCTCTCTTCATGTCCACCAGACTCCTTCACAACCTCATCAACAGTTCCCATTGTACTCAAAGTTATGAACAAAACGTCAAACAAATTCGTATAATATATATATACCATTTACTTTCTTCAAAGAGAAGTAAAGAGTAGTAGGCATATTATTATTGTGGTGCAAGTAACACAATGATCATATTTGTGTGAATTGAAGGTGATTATTGGAGTCAATGGAAGTTGAATGATATGGAGTAGGAGTATATATTATGGCTATTTTGTCTCATGCATTTATGGTTTTTTTCTTTATGTGCTAAATTTTAGAGTTTATTGTTTGGATGTTTATGGGTTAGCAATGGTCCCCATTTACAGTCTGTCCGTCTCTCTCTTGATTCTTTTGAATGAATGTTCCTTAATCTTTAGTTTTCACAACAAAACCAACGATTAGGTTTAGAATGTCATTCATTTATATTAATTCAAATACTTGTAATATTAATATTCCTTTCATCTCATTTTATATCACAATATTTGACTGAACAAGGAATTTAAAAAAAAGTTGATATCAAAAATAAATTGTAGATATTTATGTGATTATGTGGATCTTTGTGATAATATAAGAAGTTAAAAACTAAATCATTTTAAATATTTAAAAGAGGTCATCTTTTTAGACAAGCTAAAAGGAAGTCACATATAACAGACTTTTGAATATTACAGTCTTAAATTTAAAAATGTGTACATAGTCCTTTAAATTTTGTGATCATTAACTTATCACCAGATAAAACCACTCTTTTTGGAATAAACAAAAAAGAAAAATAGTTAAATTGAGATAAAAGGGGCCAACATAAGTTTTCTTTCTTTTTCTTTACACCTTATATTATAAGTATAGGAAAAGGTAGAATTCTTCTTCCTGTGAGGGGTCGTTTTCAGGAAAAGTTGATTTGATAGTTTTTATGAAAAAATAACACCGCCCATTTGACAATATCTCTGTTTAGTTTCTCCACTGTTTGGTATATGAATCTCACATAGAACAATAAAGAGACAGAAAGTAAACTGCATTAAAAAAGAGTACATATTTGAAAATAAATAGAAACTAGAAAATAAAAATATTTTTTTTTCCAAAAAAAAAAATTTAATACGAACAAAATTGGGTATGGGGAGAAAATAATAAGGTGGGAATGAAACCTCATCGATGAGATTAAAATTAGATAGTCACTAACTGAGTTATTAATTTTTTTGTTATTATATTTCTTTTCTTTAATAGTTGGTTGTTGGATTTTTTTTTTCCTTTCTAATTTACGTTGCGAACTTAACAACAGCTTAACTAATTTAATGACATTTTTTTCTTTCATTAAACATCAACTAACAGTTGGTTAATTGTTATTATACACGTTAGATCTCATTGTAACAGGTTGCCAAAAATTAATTACATTTCTTCCATTTCAATTAAATTATTTTCCCCGGACTCAATCAATTCGGTGGAACTGACCATTTCATTGGATAAGAATGGTCTCTGAATTAAAATTCATGCCTAAATTTATTTCACTCAAAATAAATAAATTTACTAGTTTGAATTTGAATTAAAGAAATAAATGAACTAGTTTTTCTAGTTGGAATTTGAATTAAAGAAATAAATGAACTACTTTTTCTTGTTTGAATTTGAATTAGGGAAAGATAGAGTGACATTAAAGATGAACAGTCTTTATCAGCATAAACGTCAACTTTTTGTTAGTTGAAGAAGCAATGCCAAGCAAAAGTTATATGGAGTTTAAAAGGGAATTCTAGAAAAACAAAAATATGTATCATATTATAATATTATGCTAGCATTATTTTATGCTCGATTTTATTAATTATTGTGTTTTCTTCTCTGGTTATCTTTTATATTTTTACCATCAATATTTTTCTTCTTCAATAATTCATCATAGGAGTAGGTTTTTTAACTCTTGAATTCCCTTCAAACTATTTACTAAAATCGGTACGATTTTCTGAGTTGAGTATCTTTTGAAAATAGTCTTTCCACCCCATAAATATAGGATAAGGTCTTTGTGCCGCTCACCTTCTTCGAATCTTACTTGCAAAACTATACTGAATATGTTATTATTATTTTGCGTAACATATTATAAATTTATAGAGGGAGTCGAAATAGATTTTTAAGTAAAAAATTTGTGGGGCTTTGACTTGGAGCTTAAAGGCACGCTTCATATGTTTATTCTTCTAAGTCTATCTCAGCTTGAGTTTTATTTTCATGGAGTACTGAATTCGTAAGTGACAAGTTATAAGGCTTCTTCTTAAACATATTAGTCAATTTTTTTGGGCATTTTTTAGCATATAAAGAGATCTTTAGGGGTCAGGCAGAAGGATTGGTTAAATTGTTTTTAATATTTTCTATTTATTTACTTAAAAAATCATTAACGAATAGCTCGATATATTACTTTTGATTTGAGTGATCTTTTGGGTGAAGTTGCACATCAAATTATGTGACTTTTGAGATTTAAAAAAAAAAGAAGAAGATGATTTTGCGATAGTTTAAATTAAGTAAATTGAGAATGATATTATACTGATATTTTGATGAACAAAGTTAGCTTGCTTTTGTAACTTTTTCCTTGACTGAGCAAGAAATTATTATGTTGTGCTTACATATTGCATTGATATTTTATATTCATTTTCATAAAAGCATGGGACCCCTTTACAAACACCAATATACTACAAGTCAACAAATAAAAGACACGCAGTTTAGGTGCTTAATTAGAAGCTAAAATATCATTTTCACCTATATGTTGCTGTTGGGCCCTAATAAATAAATTAATAGAAAGTCTCATTTACCAGAAAATACTAATGCAATATTTTCACCTAACCAGAGAAAAAATATATATGAAGACAATGAATGCTGGCTGGTGAAGATATCGTTATGTCCAACTCGTGTTATATATGTGGAGCCTAATGACTGACAATCTGTTACACTCTTATCATAAAGTATTCATGGCTTAATTTAACATTTGAAGCTTTCGAAATTCTTTCTGTCATTATTCCATAGCAGGCAAACGCTTAATCATTTGGAGTTTACTTACTAAGTACTATTAAATGATTTAACTTATTATATATAGTGACAGCATAAAATTCTTTTCCACTATATGATGAGTACATTTTACTAAATCTCTCAATTAATGTGATTCTGTTTAATCAATTCTAACAAATGTCATCTTAAATATAATAATTTAAGTTAAGTTTTTTATTTGGGATAATACCCACGAAAATATCTGAACTTTGACCGGATTATCAGTTGAGCATACTGAATTTTACGGGGTTCCTATTACTCCCCAGACTTTTTTTTTCCGTATTTTAATGGCATATATCTGTCACTTGGACAATTGCATGTTAGACACACGCATTGAGCGCGTGAAGGCATTAAAAATCGTTATAAACTCATTTTTTTTTGCCAAACAACCCCTAAATTTTCTAATTATTCAAAGTTTTATATTTTATATATATTTTTTTCATTCTTTCTCTTCTCTCTTCTCTCTTCTCTCTTCTTTCTTTCTTCTCTTCAACAATTGGTTGCTCCATTGTTGAAATAAAATTGAGCACAATTACATCACACACATACACACCCAAATGAGTCATCTTCAACACATAAACCCAAATGATTTTTCTTGTTTCTAATCTGATAATAGAAGTTCTCTAGTTGCAGTAGCTGGAACCATTGCTTGTAGGCAAAAAGTTGTGATGCTTGTCTAATTATCAGTTGAACGACGTGCTCCTTCTCTGCAAAGGCTTGCTTCGCCGCGTTCTCAGCTTCCCTTGCATGCGTTTGAGAATGACAATGTGTTTTTAGTAGCTGGGTCTTGCTTTCAGTTTCTAGTTTTCAGTATGAACAAATTTGAAGATTGAATTTTCAGTTTCCAGTTTCCAGTTTCCATTTTCAGTTTTCAAGTTTTCTATTTTTTTAATTTTCAGTTTCCAAATTTGAAGATTCCATTAATGAAAGTTTTCAATTTGAATTTGAAATTTGAGTTGGAATGGACCGGAATCATTTAGAATTTGATTTGTAGGAGGAATTTGAGTTGTGAAATCTTTAATATGGTTATAATGGTGAAAAAATATTGAAAAGAAATAAAATGGAGAAGAAACAACGCGTGTACCACACTTTCCGACGTCAAATCTGGGTATAACTTTGCGGGGGGGGCAATTAATTCCACTTTAAAAAAGTATAGGTGTGTAATAGGACCCCCGCAAAGCTTAATATGCTCAATTGGAAATTTGGTTAAAGTTCAGGTATTTTCGTAGGTATTATTCCTTTTTATTTTGTCTGTAACAAAAAAATCTTTCATTTATTTTAGACTACAAATTTCAAATTTTTTTAATTCTTAAACTTCGTGTCCAATTAATCACTCATCACATTCTAAATTGAAACTAAGAAAGTAATAGAAACAATTTTATTTTTCGGATTACTATATCCAATTCCAACTTTTTATGAATGGTTACACTATGGAATTAATAATCTTATTTTTCGGATTACTATATCCAATTTCAACTTTTTATGAATGGTTACACTATGCAATTAATAATCTTTACGTGATAGGATAATTTAAGGTCTAAGGAAAAAAGATATGGTAGTTTCTGTTTATATAGAAATTTTTGTACCAGAAATAATGGTAGCTCTATAGCTCTTCTCAGATGTAGAATATATTTCTTATCATTTTCATATATGTAAGATGTATGCATTTCAACTAATAATCGTGTACTATTGTTACAAATCTATCGTAATGTCTTTTTTATTCCGTTGAAAATTAATTTACGATACAGGCTCCCATCAACGTCTTGCAAAAGTGGGCAAAACAAACTCACATTTTTCATTGAACAAATACGTATTAAAGAGAATCATAATGAAAACACTCTTAACCAAACACCTTTCTTTGCATTTGAGAGTAAGGAAAAAGTCAGTCAATCTTGAAGGAATTAGAAATGAAGGTTTACGTATTCTTTCCCTGATTATGACATCCCCATAATTCTCGAAAGCCTATACAATTACAAGGTGAATTAATGTTTAGTATCAATTCTTATACTGTTGAGGAAGTCGATAACTTAATCATAGATGTATATTTGTCAAGTCATCTACCAAAATCGAAAGTGTTTTAAATGGTATAAAAAAACTTCGTAAAAATATGTCTCGATAACTCTAAGCAGAGTCACCAACCTAGGCCTTCACGGGATAACAATGCTTTCATGTTCATTTTCCTGTTCCTTTAGTTTTTTTAAGAATTTTTTTTCTTGAAGTTGCGATCATGTCATGTCTTGATTATTATATCAACAATCAGAGTACAAATTGTAATGATTCCTCTTGCATTATACAATTTTTACTAGACTAATGTTATCCATAGATCAAACTATTTTATGGATATCTACAATTCATCGCATGTGCTCGGAGAACTTTTGAGCATATAAAATTTAGACTTGAATTATTATTAAATCAACCTTAATATGATTCTCCAATTCGAATATTGTCCTATTCTGTTCTTCCAATAATGAAATGTTTTGATGGAGGCCAATATATTTCATAATTATATTTCCTCTCTGATTTTCTTAAGTTGGGGGAATCTAGAGAAATATAGAAAAGTAGAGCTTGGTAAAATATGTAGGGATGATGGGACCTATTTGACTAAGGGGAAAAAATAATATTACAAGCCATGTGCTTTGAAAAGAGAAGCTTTATCATTTCCTTCCTTCCTATTATTTGCAGCTCAAATGAATCAATGGAGAAAGGACCATTCACATGCATGTGTGTGGCCACTTCTCATTATTTGCAGCTTTATCTATTACCTGTCACTACTTTTTTTTTTTTTTTTTTAAAATAAAGAAGTTGGTTTTCTCTTTCTCGAAACTTTAATTTCTAATTGAGTATTCAGTAAACAAACGGTTCTTTATGATTCCATTTATTCAGTGAACATTAAAGTAGTAGGTACTTACTTATAATTTGCTTGTATTCTTCTTCCAATCAATGTGAGGCACGGATATCTTGAAGGGATATTAAAAAAAGTGGTCGATTGTGTTTAGGTGAATTCAATCATTTACATAGGTACATTTATTTATTTATTTATTTATTTATTTTTACCTTATACCACGTGCAATTTTTCGGATGGCATTGAGATTACTAGTATAATGCTCTCAAAAAGCTCACTAATAAGTGTTTTCTTACCATCTGACATCTGTCATAAGCCTTGGTGGACAATATTACTTGATATCTATTACCTGTGTGAGGTCACAGGTAGTCTGTGAAATTAGTCGAGATGCATGCAAGCTGGCCCAAACATTAAAAAATAAAAAAAGCTCAATCGTTTAGGGACTAAGATTGAAACGAATAGAGATGAGGAATTCGACCTAAAATTTGTCTTTTTCTAACCTTTGACAATTTCTTTACCGATATCAATTAAATTTACATTTGATTTGTGTCTACAAGTTGCAGAAATTATAGACTGTGATAATTGATAGACAACGAAGTACAGAGTTGAAGCTAAATGTCTTTTAGGTTCATGCACAATTTCAGAGACTTGGAGGAAGACAAGAGAGGTGGACCAAAAATGCACAAGTCAAAACGAAGACTGAGAAAACAAAGGGTATATGAAACCAAAGCCACAAAATCTAATGAACAAACATGTGGTGAGAAGGTGTTTTCTTAGTGTTAGGAGATTTTGGGGCATCAATATTAGATTTGAGTCCCACTTTATAATCTTTTTTCCCCTTTGCACTTTGTTATATTGAGGGGGCCTATGAATTATGTTCTAAAAAGCATGCCATATGATATGTTGGGTACTTGTGTACCCCATCAGAAAGTTTAGTTCTAGAGCACTAGTGCATAAACCGTTATGTCTTTGGACTACTAATGCATGTCTATTATTTACTCAAACGCATCATATCTCTGTGTCCAAAGAAACGAACAAATAAATACAAAAACAAAAGTCACAATTTCTAACATCAGTTTTCTGTTATTTGTTGTATCTGATTTTTTGTTACATTCATGAGTCTTTTGACAAAGCTGCGCCCATATTTCACAAGCTTCAGATTTGCGTTGTATTTAATTCAAATGGATGACAGTTTGTCAACTAAGCTTTACTGGATTTTGAAGATTACATCTTTTCGAGAAACATGTGATTACCTTTTCTTTTTCTATCAATCAAACACTTCTAATTAACTAGTAATGTATATAGTGACATCATAAATAATTTCCTGCCTCCAAGAACGGTGCTAAAGTCAAATTTCTAGAGTCCACATGGTTCACTTTCTACATTTCAGGCAAAGAAAGGGGCTTCAGATAATTAGATTGATGATTATGTGTAATAAAAAACGTCCAATACAATAGTAGATGACAATCAAAGAATTAACTTTTTATTCTTCTTATAAACTCTTACATGAATGAGATAAGATCCCTGTGGCTGTAATATTTTTGGATCAAAGCAACAAGTACAGGACAAAGACCAACTAAGGCTGCTTACTACATTCGGGCTACTAAAATGCTTAAAACTTTTAAGCAAACTGAACTATTGGCTAATATACAATTCTTTATGATACACTTACAAGTAGCTATCTTGCAGTTGGAGGAAGAATTAGAAAGCTTGTCATGGGGCCATGAGTCCTTCAATAGTGTACGATAGAGATTCTGCCCAATCAGATTTGAGCAGCAGTGTCTGCAGGCTGTTCATAACATCATAATCAGGATCAAGCTTCCTCTGCCAGCCCTGCAAGGCAATAAGCATATCATCAAAAGAATAAAAATCGTAAACCAGGTAATTGACTACTTAGCAGACTGATTATAGTACTTGTCAGTAAGTAATATCGACATGCTTATATGTAGAAATGCAGATTAATCAATTCCAACATCTTACTCATGAACTCTACATTTGCTAAAAAGGGTAGAATTACCTCGAGGACTAAAGTTGTCACCATAACAGTGCAGACATTGCCATCGATGTTCACTCTGTGATGCCTAACTTTCTCAAGAAGTTGTTCAATGCAATCCGCAGGGTGAACCAAACCACCTTCCGGAGTCCCCCAAAAATCAAATGACTCCTTCACTTCCTGTAGGACGTCAGTGAAATACTAAGGCATAAATCCGTCACCTCCATTTATGAGAAAATGATAAGTAAGTCTTTTAGCATAAAGATATCATGTACAATAATGGGACTAAACTCTCCATGCCATAGTAGTTAGTTGTTGACAAATCAGAAATTCGTGAACAAAAATGTGTATAAATATTGAACTTGAAGAATGTAGATCCAATTATATATAATCTCATTAATTGCCAAAAAGCTAAAGCTGGTGATGTATTTTGATCAATATAAGGAACTCTAGCACCTAGGTTTCATCATTGCCTTTTCTATTCCATTTCGATTATTTTTCTTTTTAAACTTTTTGTCCAATGGTGACAGATAGGAGGGAGTGGAGGAGACCGGGGAAAGAATATATTAGTCCTGCCATCCTACTTTTTCGTTTAATCTACTTCCCAATATAGGATGCGTGAAAACTTTTAACTCCTTTAAATGGAAAAGTTACATCTTCAAAATGTCAAAAACATATGATGCAATATTTTTATATGCTTTTTTCCATCATCTCACAATCTATATTTACAATTTTAGAGACAAGACACTCAAATCCTTTTTCGAAACCTCCAAAGAAGCCAGCCCTAACAGCCAATTCAGGTAGAAGTAAGGTTCAGTAATAGATTTCGTTAGAATGGGTTAGAGCACATTGGCTGAGGAATGGACCGTTGGTTTGCTTATATGGACATAGACAATCCTCCCCTCATGAACTATCTTGTGGGATTAAGTTAGGTCCAGGTGTTATATCTTCATAGATTTCAAGTTACAAATTCACTAGTTTAATGAGGATAACTAGCAAGCACTATAGGTTGTTTTTACAACAACTGATGTCCAATTTTTTCTTGGCATAAGTAAATAATTTTTTTTCAAGGGATCGAAAAGTGTTAGCTCTGTTGGAGAAGATAATTAAGAACAGCCAAAGCAAGTTTGAAACAATTCACTTCAGATGCATGGAACTAACCTTAATGAAGGCTTTTGGATTAGGGCAATTTTGCTTCTTTGACAATTGCAGAGTGCACTCTGCTACAGTCTTGCCATCTCGACGAGCAATTGCCTTAAAGAACTCCAATAATATTATCCGATCATTGCTAGAAAGTTCAGCAGTCATGCCTACATCAAGGAAAACAACATGAGGCTTTGATTTGAAGATTCGTTTCCGAGATGACTTCCTTCGGGTTACCCGAACAAGGATGTTTCCAGGATGCATGTCAGCATGAATAAAATTATCCACCTGAAATGGGGAAAGGGGTATTTTTGAGAAGTGAAAAAAGGAGAATTATGAGCAAGTAAAAATAGTGATTTCAATACATAACATAGAGAATTAGATTCTTATAATCCATCTAAACACTTTTTCGACTCCTTAATCTCCTCTCCGATGTCATCCCCTCTTCAGCATCACAAGTTCTCGACATTATTGAAATAGACTACAGAAAGCAAGCAATCAAGCAAATGTCATAGACGGCTTCTTTTTTGTTCCTTCTTTACAGTTATGACACTAAGAACAGAAGAAGCAGTGAAAAAAGTCATAAAGAAATAGTGTTGATAATGCCCAAATAATGCATTTGAATATTTAATTCTATCACTACTCACTGTTTTAACATCGATAAGAATACAGTTTCTGGACAGTTTTCAAGGCCAATATATCACCAATTACTCAGAAAAGCAACAAATTATACAAGAGAATGTTTTAACAAGTGAGAAGAAAATACAGCTAACATTTTCCTTTTAAGGGAGAAAGGACTAATAAGCAATTCCAGAAAGGAAAATTTCATACATAAAACAAGCCAAAAGAAAAGCAAGAACTTGGACGTATCCCAGTATTGGTCGAACAACATATAACATTACTAAAGCTTTTCTTGGAATACATGCTCCACATTTTTTTCAGATCTTGCACTAGCACATTTGTTTTTATAGCTTGATATGGAACCAACAACATCTAACATAGTATCAGTTTTGTATTGCTTTATTCCATCAATAGTATATTTCAAGTCACACACTAGCATTAATACTCGAATTTAGACTAATTATTATAAAGACATACATACACACAAAGACACTATACATAAAGAGAATATTTACCAAAAGCATCTTTAGAAGAGCATGGGTCCCAATATGAGCAAGTGCACTTTTAAGTCTTTCATGGCCTTCAAGTTCATCAACATAATATGAAACACATTCCCCTTGTTCAAAAGTTTCCACCAATACTGCAGGATGCACTAGGGGATAAACAGGCTTTGGAAAGGAGACATCCCTCCATCTACGGAAATTATAGATGAAGCGGCTTAAATGTGCAGCTTCCCTAGCAAGATCAACTTGAGACATCATAAAAACAGCAAATTGCTGGACGCTTTCGTCCAACCTTAACCACATAAGTTTAGGAATGCACTTTGATATCTTAGCCACTAGATTAATAATCACGAAATCTCGTCTTATTGATTCACCTACTCCAGGATGCCTAACTTTCACAGCCACCACTATAGGCTTGATCCGTCGACCTCGGTATGGATACAACAAGGAAGCTCTATGCACTTGAGCAATACTTCCAGATGCCAGAGGTTTCTCCTCAAATTCGTCAAAAATTTCAGAAATCTCACGACCAAATGCTTTTTTGATTGCCTTTTTCGTGTAAGAGAAGCTATGTTCAGGAGCTTTTGTGTGAAGCTTTGATAGCTCAGTACACAAATCTCTAGAGAAAAGATCAGGCCGTGTAGCTGCCCACTGACCCCATTTGATAAATGCAGGACCTGCTCTTTCGAGTGTGCTACGGATTACCTGAAGCCACAGTTTCCTGAAAGAAGGTCCAAATGCATCAGCAAATGGGGCCATTACAATACTAGGAGAAAAGAGTATCCCCAAATAAAAGGCTCTTAACAGCAGAATGAAACCTTCAAATATGGATTGCAACAATGAGGTAACCAAAAAATGGCCATCTTCAGCATGTCTGTAGAAGCTAGACCTTGGACGACCATATTCCAAATCTGACGGTGCTTGTGCCAATGCTAAATTTCTTCCATACATCAAGGCAAGAAAACTAGGGAGAATCACATAAGACCTGCTCAATGCCAAGCTAAGTGCTTGTGCAAATCGACTTAAGCGAATAAAAGTTTGTCCCTCATAGAAGGATTTATGTGATAACTTCTTCCAATAAAGGAGTGCATGATTTCTTACAGCTATCCCTGGTGAAGTCACTGAATAACTCCCGTAGAAAGTATTAGGCATTCTATGTGCTGCGGATGAAGCGTGTCCCCTAGTGATAGATGCATATTGCCCATAAAATCTACATCTAGGACTAGGAGAACATACCTCACTCCTAATAAGTTCTATTTTTCTCGCTTGTTCTGAGCGGACGGTGGTCTGATTTCTGCATAAGGATTGTCTAAGTCTTTTAGTTCTACCAACTGCAAAGATTCTGCATTCCAAGCACAAGGCAACTAACTCAGCAGACACAAAATATAAAATCAACAGCCATTTCACTCTCACAATAATTTCCTCTTTTGATACGTGCAACTAAAATACTATTTCGAGAAAAATGAATAATTGGAATGACTACAGTGAAACCTGAATGTTGATTTTCCTATGCAGAACAAAAATGCCCCACACCCCGAAAGGAAGGCATTAGTGCAAAAAGTACATCAAACAAAGTATAGCCTCCTAAATAGGAAAAATCATGCTAATACTTCAAAGTAGACCCATAGAACCCTAAGTACAGAAAAAATGAAACATTCCCATGACTATGCCTTTATTTGCAACAGTTGAAGAAACTTGAAAGAGAGCTTTGGCATAACTAGTAAAATTACTGTCATGTGACCAGGACGTGTTTGAGCAGTGGAAACAACCTCTTACAGTTGCAAATGCAGAGTAAGGCTGCATTCTATAGACCTTAAACAGCTGAAAAACTTCTTGCGCTGTGTTTAATTCGACCAAATAAAAATAAAAAGAATCCAAAAGATTTGAGAAAACAGGAATCGAGCTGTGCAATGGAGTATCAAATGTCTACTAAAAACCTTGCGATTTCAGCAAAAAATTCCAGCCAACTTAAGATTAATTAATTACTTGTTCAACAATTTTAAAAAAATACAGCTAAACAAACAGAGGACAGGCAAAAATGTGCAAGGCTCGTGAAATCAACAAATAGAAGAGAACATGCTGTAAAAAGCAAATCATATGATATACGTGTAAGAAGAAATGGGAGGGCGCGGACCTTGACATGGCGAATAATTTGCAGAGGCTAACGTAGACGGGAGATAAAGAGCATCGCCTATAAGCATTTTTTCTGAGAGATTCTATTTGTCGGTGATTAAAGAGCAAACCATATGATATACGTGTAATTTTAAATGCTCCACATATTTTGTATTTTTGTTCAATAAAGAAACCGTAGTTTTTGGGAGAATTAATAAACAACACGCATTAGCAGTATTCATTAACTATGCCAAATTAAGTAAATATTTTACATATATTTTATTAGTTAATGTATATTTTTAACTTATTAAATTCTAATAAAATAATTTAGTTTATTGCAAACACCAAATGTTGGAATTAAATACCAAAAAAGGAAAAAAAATTAGTTTGGCGAAGTTCTATGTGCACTAACGTGATCCATACAGGATGAGGGCATTGAAAAGTCTAGTAGTATAAACTTTATTATTGGGATACTTTATTTGACTTTGTTAGGCTGCTCATTTTGCAGCAATAAGCCCTACATGTAGCTAGCTGCCTGCCATTAAGAAGGCAACTGAATCGTTGAGGCAAAGGACTAAGGAGCGATGATTATTGGTAGGCTAATAATGTGACTATTCTATATGTGCAGAGTAAATTATTAAAATGGATTAGTTCGTCGGGTACTAACGTCATTTCTCTTGATGGCGAGTTTAATGATTCTTCCTTGTGTTAAAAAGTACACAGTCGATGTTCTCGCTCCACATTTTAATCTTACATTGTTGATGCTTTCAAACAATATGACCCTTCCCGTTACATGCTTTATTGATCAATAAATTTTGACGTTCTCCGGTCCTACAGTTAATTAATTTGATGAAGGAGATCTCTGATCTGGCCGTTTTGTAGTCCACTAATTATCTCTGAACCTGGCTGCACATTGGAGATATTGAATATCTTAAATCTTTCTCTTCCGTTTTTGAAATTACAACAATAATAACATATCCACTACAACTTCACAAGTAGGATATGTGGAGAGTGGTTTTACTCCCAACCTTGTCAACGTAGAAATTATTTCAGTTAGACCCTTCACTTTTGAACTTGTCAGCACATTTTCAATGAGCATGGAATTATTTACCTCTTCTATATCTATAATCTATAATCTATAATCTATATTAAAAGTGTGAAAATCTTAGAAAAGTGATTTAAACTTTTTGCCCTTCATTAAAAGCTTTCGCAATAGACAAAATCGTCATTTCACTTATTTTTTCAATTAATATACCATCATATTTATAACATTTAAAATTAAGAAGTCCTAAAAATTGATTAGAGAAAAATATATGGAAAAGTAATATTGGTAAGCTTTCTTTTTCCTTATCTACATCAAAAAGAGTCTTAGAAAATATAATTTGAAAAAAAATTATCATAATTTCTATCAAAACTAAAAAATAGTAATAATATTTAATAGTAACTTTATTTATTAACAATTAATATAAGGAAAAGAAATACGACCCATACGTCATTTTTTCTTTTCCCAATTTTCCACAAAAAATTGATTGTTGTAATATAAAAGAAAAAGTAAAAAGAAATATGACTATCAAAATTTGATTGCTATAATATTAAAGAAAAAGAAAAAAGAAATATGACTCATGCATCAGTTTTTTGTTTTCCAATTTTTCACCAAAATTAGATTGCTATAATATTAAAGGTAAAGAAAAGGTTATTAGTAAGTTCACGTTATATGAAAAATCCTAAAAGTTTGAACTCTTTTTGGGTAATTTGATTTAGTTTTAAAATTATAATATTTAAAACTTCTAAACTAATTAAAATTTATCATATATAAAAAGAAAAAATCTACAGTACTATTTAAGTAGCATACCTACTTCTACTATTCTACATCTACTTTTTCTTCTTATTTTGACTTTGATTCTCTCTCTCTATATATAATTTTCACATATATATCTATAATCTATTAAAGTGTGAAGATCTTTCGAAAAGTGATTTAAACTTTTTATCCTTCATTAAAAACTCACTTTTAAACAAAACTGTCTTTTCACTATTTTCTTCAATTTATCATTTAACTATGGCAAAATAGTTTGATGGACCCTTGTATTATGTCGGTTTTATAAGTTGGACACTTCTACTAACATGTTTGTCATCTTGACCTCTGAATCCACTAAAAAATAATATTTCAAACCCCTTTACTATTGATCAGGCCTATGTGGCATTAAAAGGGCTGATTAGGACGAGACGCGTGCCTTTAATTTTTTGTCAATTTTATATTAAAATAATTTTAAAAATAATATTAAAATTAAAAAAAATAGTCTTTTTTTCCCTCCATCATTTTAAATTTAAAAATATTTTTTAAAATTTAAAAATAATAAATTTTAAAAATAAAAATAACCCCTTTCCCCACCCCCCAACCCCTCCCCCGTCCAGCCACCCTCACTCCACCCTTCACCCCCGTCTAGCCATGGCATTACCATTAACGCCCCCCACCCCTATAGCTCTTTTCGTCTCTCTTCGTCCCCCCATCCCCATAGTCATGGTTGCGATAGCCATCACCATGTAAATATATCTCTCTTCGTCTTTTTTTTCTTCATCATATTATGTGATATGTTTTTTGGGTTGTTTTAAATGGGGTTTTTGTTTTTTTTTTTTTTTTTTTTGGCCAAGTCTTTGTCGTGGTTGATATTGTTGTTGTTGTTCATTGTAAAAAAAATAATTATTTTTTTATTTTTAAAATTTTTGTTATTCACTTTCTCAATTTAAATTTTTTATTTTGTTTAGGATTAATTTTGTAGCTTTTACAAGTTATTAAAGATATTTAATTAAAAATTTATTATGTTTGCGTATGTGAATTTATAGTTAATACTTTAAATTAATTGGAGAGAAATTTCAATTATTTGGAATAAATTTGATGTTTAATTAAATTTATTGTATCTGTATATTAGAATTTATAGTTAAAAAATTAAATTAATTTAAATTAAAAATTTATTGTGTTTGTGTATTAAAATTTCTACAATTTATAAAAATAATTTATTTAATTATGTTTGTTAAAGATATTCAAATTTAAAAATCAAAAATTCATTATGTTAGTATATATGAATTTATAGTTAAAAATTTAAATTAATTGGAGAAGAAATTTAATTATTTGGAATGAATTTGATATTTAATTTGTGAGCAAAAATAAAAACATGATTATTTAAATTTTGTACAATTTATAATTTTTTTATTTAATTAAATTTATTTTAATATTTAATTTCTTATGTATTATTTTAAAAATGACATGAAATTTAATGTAATACCTGAAAATGACGTGGAAGCTGACGTGGCAGACATGGAAGCTGATATGTCAACTGATGTAGCGAGAGTGTATTACACTCATCAAAAAAATGTTTAAATTGTTGCTTTTTAACGGGTTCAGCGGTCCAGATGACAAACATGTAAGTAAAAGTGTCCAACTTACAAAACGGACATAGTACAAGGGTCCATTGAACCATTTTACCTTAAATTATTTTTATTATATTAACTAAACTCCTAAAAATTATAGTTTACAGGCGGCTTTGAGAAATTTTTTGTGTAAAGGTTGGATTTAATTACATTATTTTGATGTCTCTATCATCCTATTGTTTTGTTGCATTTTACAGGTGGTAGATGAATGTCGATCGACTTTGAGATTTTTTTTTGATAAAGTTCGATTTAATTAAATAAATTTTTCAAAAGATGTTGAATTTAATTATTATATTCATTTTTATTATTTAAACAAACATCATATTTAGTATAACGTTTGAACTCAATAAAGAGAGGTACACGCACGAGGCGCGTACAACTAAACTAGTACTCCCTCCGTCTCAAATTTTTTAATTTGATTTTCCATTTTACTTGTCCTCTTTCATTAATCAAGAAGAGACAATTTTTTTTTTTCATGTTTACCCTTTGCATTAATTACTTTGTTTTTAAATTAAAATGTAACATCATTTAATAGGGGCATTATGGTAAGCTAGCCATATTATTAATTATTTTTTTTAATCAATGTACCAACTCAATTTAGAATATAAACATCTTACGCACTTGGATATGTTCAAGAGTAAAAGAGACTAGACAAAGAATTGACAGGAAGAAGAAGTTTCTTGAATTATGAAAACACCCAAGTATCAAATCGTACGCCGCAACATATCTAATTACTTGACGGGAACCCAATATAATAACCATGTGCGCACATTTTTTTCCCTTGGAAATATTGTACAGCGTGACACTCATGGTATTTAGGCTTCAAGCTTGGGACCAACAATGTGAGCAGATTTACACGAATGGGCTTAACTACTCCTTCATCTATCAGTAAGAGAAGAAATATGTACAAAGTGGGCTATACGTCTTTAAACTTTAAAGCTAATAGTACTGGTAAAGACGAAAAAATAATTTTAAGCATATTTTATGCATACATATTGTTATCAAACAAAGCGAAGCTTTTACTATTTAAGGATGTTAAATCCTTAATTTTGATGATTGACAAATTGTATGTTGAGTCCTGCTTCTTAAAGATTTTGTGATGACAAAATTGCTACCACTTAGGGAACAGATTGAGTTCATCTGTCAGTATCACAGTCAATTAATGCAACTGACGCAAAGTACAAAAGAAGACTCTGATACTATATAAAAAATAAATTTTGAGTCTAACTCAACCCCCAAAACTAATTCATGAAGGGAGAATTGTGCAAGTCTATATAAGAGGAGATCAATTACCCATCAGTATAATATGAGACCCAACATCGGTGAACAAAAATTTAGGATGAGTCTGACTCTGACACCATTTAAAGAATGAATTTTGGGTCTAACTCAATCCAAGTCTATAAAAGAAAATCAATTACTCATTCTTTTTTCGATGTGAATACTTAACAGAGTTAGGTGATTCTTCAAGCTAGAATTAGCTTGGTGTGTCCAGTTAAAGTTAGCTGGAGGTACGTGCATTAGAGTTAGTATTTGTGTTTCCATGTAATAGAGTTATTATTAGGAGAGCGGGGATTAAGAGTTTAATCCCAAAGTCTAGAGTTCAGAGGCGGATTCAGGATTTCGAGGTTGTGGGTGCCATGTCACTTTTAACGTTAAAGCTATTACTCAAAAAGAATAATACGTTTTGCTATTTACACTGCACCAAATAAGACAAATATTTTATCGATTTTATAGATTTTGGGTTTCGATTTGATTATTTGTCTTTTCAATTTGTATAGACAAATAGATCAAATAATTATAATGTGATTATTATTATAAATACTATCGAAAACAACCTTCTACTTCTCCGGAGGTGGTATATGGACTGAATACATTTTACCCTCCCCAGGCCCCACTATGTGGAAATACACTGAGTTTGTTGTCGTTGTTGTTATTACTATAAATTGTCCAAATAAGAGTTAAATTCAACTTATCAGTCAGCGTGAAAGTATAAAATAGTTGCCAACATTCAATGAATATTTCCAATTCTATTGTTGAGAAATTATAACATCAAGTCAAGCATCATTATTATGATTTACGAGGAGAAGTTAACTATAAATTTGAAGGAAAAAGGAATCTTTAATTATGTTCTACACTTAAAAAATTTTAAACAAAGATTACCCAAAAAAAAAAAAAGAGTCAAACAAAGATTAAGTCAAGAGGAAAAAACTTATAGAAAATAGAATAAAGAACAAAAGGTAACAAAATACTGCTAGCGTCTGGACTTGAACTCTGATATACTACGTGAAATTTCAGCGCGTTTGCCATTAGCACTACTTCCTCAACTGCTGCATCGGATGTCACTTAAATAATATATCGATTTTATTCAATATATATATATACACACACAATTTTTCAATTGAAGTTTGCGGGTGCCATGCTACCCGTGAACCCCCTTTAGATCCGCCCCTGATTCAAGAGTTTGCTTAGATATAGTGGAGCTTAGAAATCCTCAGGTCGTGATTTTTCTCCCTTGAGCAAGGAGTTTCCACCTAAAATCCTTACGTCTGCTATTTACTCCCAATTCTTATTGCATTCTGAGAACAAATTCCTGAGTTGTGAAGCAACCCCCTGGAAGGACCTCACATGTGAAGTGTCATGTCATCATCTAACTAACTCATCTAAAAGTTGTTGTTGTTACTTAAAGAGATGAGCTTCAGTACGCGTGAAATATATCTTGACGCAATCATCTCCTGGCCGGCTAAACAGAACATTTGGAACAGTAGGCGTTGGTGAAAATAGGTTGCTTCCATTCTTACTTAACTCCAATCCATCTTACTATAAGAAGATTCTAATCGTACATCGTTGTCCTGTACTTACACTCCAATGATAAGAACTTTCTGGGAAAGTTCATAGTTATTCACGTATCAAGGCTCCATGTGTGCACAGCAGCTATAAATGAACCAATCTCCCTAGCTAGCTAGGACCTGTCAATAACAAGAGATCAAAAAGAATAAAGAAAAAAAATAATTCTACATCATCTAGTCAACATAAAATATCCAACGAGCTAGGAAGAAAAGATGATAATGGAGATTGAGGAAGTGAGGTGCGAAGCACTGCCTGTGCTTTCATTAAACCATGTGTCCTTGTTGGTGAGAGATGTCTGCAACTCTGTGCGCTTCTATGAACATGTTTTGGGCTTTTCTCTTGTTAAACGTCCTTCTTCTTTCAACTTCCATGGAGCCTGGTAATTAGCCTCTCTCATATATAATTAACATTCCTCTGTATCAATTATGTGGTACTTTTCGTTATTGAGAGTTGGATTGATTAATCTTAAAAGTTAAATTGGATCAAATCAACTCAAGATTTTAAAATTTAAATCTATATATAACTTGCAATTCATGAGATGTCAATATGATAAAAAAGATACATTTTATAATATCAATAAACATAAGAATTAGTACAATGCTGTTCTATATTTCACGCATGCATGCTTCGTGTTTTAATATAAGCACATGGATCTACGTCAATGTAAAAGCTAATCTTGTTATATACACATTTCAACAAACATATGCAGCCACCTAAATTGGTGTACTTTTGGTCTTTGTCCAATAAATCCTACTCTTAGTCCAGGCGTCTAAATGAAAAAATTTAAGAGTAGCGCTGCATATGTATATATTCCTCATGGCAAAACTAGTAAAGCCTGCATGTCCATATACTACTATTATAACAGTAAGTACATTAGTATGATAAAAATCTTTAAGCATGAAGTTTTAATTTTGTAACTATTATTTGGTACGTATTGAAGGTTGTACAACTATGGAGTGGGGATTCACCTGCTTGAGAACAAAGTTATGGAGGATTACGATGCCATCAATGAACCTCGACCCATTAATCCCAAGGATAACCACATTTCATTCCAGGTAAATTAAATTAACTTAATTCATCCTTAAATTATGAACCCATAATTTCATTATAAAAAATGCATTTGGGTTCAATTGTAGGTCTTAACTCCCATTTCATCATAGATTTTGGATGTTTTTTTTCCCAAAAATAAAAATCAAATATTTATTTGTCCATAAATTTATCTGGTTTTTGAGAGATCTTGAAAACCAAATGTTCATATTCCAAAGTCAACTTCACATCTCTTTTGGCCCAAAATATTATCGTTTCGCAATTTCAAAATTGCAGAACTTGCTCTAAACTTTTGTATTTTATAACTAAAGTCTCTCATCTTTTACAAAATATGAACGTTAGATTATTTTAAAATTTCAAACTAGCCCAAACATTTATATTTTATAAAATACGTCCCCCATTGTTCACATTAGTCTTTTTTTCAAAAAAATCATTCGACTGGTGCAGCTATATGACGATTGGATATTTTTGATAGTTTCTAAAGCTTATGACTATAAGTCATATTTCTAATTTCATGTTGTTGTTTTTTTTTTTAAAAAAAAAGTGAAAATATTTTGAAAAACTATGTGCAGACACATTTTCAAATTCAAATCAAACTTCATCCAAATTAAGTTTTTCAAAAGAAAAAAAATAATAACTGGAAATCCATGTCCAAACGGTTGCTTAAAGTTTGAAACCACTAAGTTTAAATCTTGGATCTGTCTAATGAAACGTAATTTGAAGTTGGTGTTTCATATTTTGTTCCTAACTAACATGTGTAAACTACATGGAATTCCAATATGCAGTGTAGTGATATTGTGCTGGTGAAGAGGAAGTTGGAAGAAATGGGAATGAGGTATGTAACTGCAGTTGTGGAGGAAGATGGAATCAAAGTGGATCAAGTGTTTTTCCATGACCCTGATGGCTACATGATTGAAATTTGTAACTGTGACAACCTTCCAATTTTACCTATCTCTTCAAGCTGCCCACTTAAGCCCCACAATATTGGCACCTATAACAAAATCATAGCTACCAATTATGGATGTGGTTTTATGGAGACTGAGATGATGGAGAACTTAAGCATGAACATGCTCAACTTTTCTTTCTAATTATTAAGAAGTACTTATTACTATGTACTATTTAATATTCAGTAGTTAGTTTGTTATGTGTGTGATTGAAATTTTTTAGTTGTTTGAAAGTTTGTGGTCATTGAATTTGATATATTCGAGGAGTCACCATTGGTCATCATTTGTTTAATTAAGTGGCTTTTTCACAAGTTTGTATGATTAAATTTGCCTGGCTATACAAGTTAAAGCTGGTGGAATAGTTAATGTACTTCTATTTTGAACTATATAGTAGTAGTAGTATATACTAGTTTGTAAATGTGCAATTCTATTACAATCTCCGATTCAGTTGTTTATCTTACTTTTCTTTTTAAAATATAATTTATTTTCTTTTCATTTTCAGCAACTCTTTAATTATATATTTTCATAATACATATTTAAGATCACAATATTAAAAAAATATTTTGATATATTACATATTTTTAATTTAAGATCATAAAATTTAAATATTTTTACTTTCTTAATTTTGTATCAAATTTAAATCTTCTTACCTTAATTTTATATCAAATTAAAATTAGACCGATAAATTGAATCTGGAGAAATATAAATTTTGTTCGTCTCGAAAAGAGATAAACACATTTATTGCTTCAGATTCATCAAGTTCGATACTTTCTCCTAACTATAGCTTTGTGCACTTTTTTTAGGGGATCTCAATATATTTCAGGTTTTGTTTTCATATTATTTAAGTAGGTATTTGGACATGTGATAATTTGGTACCATGAAATGAAATTTATATTTGGACATGTGATTTTAGTAAGATAAAATTCCAAATTTTTTATTTTAAGTTTGATTTCAAAATTTCATATCATGATTTAAAAGATTTCAAATATAAAAATTAATTTACAAACTTTATATTTTGTAAAATGAAACCCACCATTTTATATCTAGGGACCATTTATTTTATATTTAGACAAAATTGGAGTAGTTGATGTTATTACTCTTACCAACATGTAAACCATTTATATATTGAACATAATCATTACTCTTACCGACATGTAAATCATTTATTTTGGACATAACCATTACTCTCACCAATCTTCAACCAGCCAAATTTACTATTACTTTAAATCAATGCCTATTATAGATACTAATGATATTGACCAACAAATGACCCAAAGTAACAATGTTGGTTCGTCTTTTTGGTCATTTGATGAAGAAATAAATATTCAACGTGAGTAGATTGTCCATATTATTTGGTGAATTGAATTAAAAAGTAAGTACACTGCAATTCATGTTCACTTTACATTTTCATTGAACTAAAACTCGATCAAAAAGTATTGTATTCTTTTAGAATAGGTTTGTGATAGTGTATTATATTTTTGTTATGATTTTTTGATTATTTGGTAAAATTATATAAAGAATATGGACAATTTTGATATTTTTCACAATGTAAGGGATTTTATTTTTATGAGAAAACATACAACCTAAATAAGGACAACTCGATGCACTATGTGTAGGGTTCAGAAAAGGCCCGACCACAAAGGGTCTATTGTATGCAGCTTACCTAACATTTCTGTCAGAGGTTGCTTTTAGGACTTGAATCAGTGACCTCTTGATCATATGACAACAACTTTACCAATTACTCCAAAGCTCATCTTTAGAAAACATACAATTTTAAAAGGTCCAAATTATATGTTCAAACAAAATGTACTTTTATCTCAAACAATTTTATATCATGATTTCATTTTATATAACCAAATGAGCCCTAAAAATAAAAGAAGACATTTTAACTTAGAATTTTCCTTTTTTGTGCATTAATTAGAGATTTTTGTATTTTTATAATTTTCATGTTTCAATTTTCATGAAAGTTACTCTGTAATATGCTAGTCATTTGGACGAGTGATGGGTAGGGATGGCTAAAAGGCGGAGCTGACAAAGCCTTTGTTTTAGGTATCAAAATTTTTTAATGGTGAATTTTGTGATTTTAATTTTACTTAAATAAGATTAATAGTAAAAGAGATCAAAATTTATATTTAATTTTTTTTTCTCTATCTTCTATCAAAAATATTTTAGAAATCTGAATTAATTAATTCAAAATTTTATATTAATATTTTTTTACTATAACATCGGAGATAATATATTGCAAACACATGACTAACATTTATTAACTAGAATTAAGTCTTAGTTTTTATATTACTACTAGATTAGTGTATGTGTTTTGCATGTGTCTTTCACGTTAATCAATAAAATATATATAAGAATTAAGAATAATATTATTAGAAAGTAGCAATATATTGACGTTAAAAAATGATATATCTATTTAAATGATATAAATAAATATAGTATCTCAAATATATTATTGTATGATAAGTCTTACTTCAGCGTTTATTATAAACGAAAGGAACAAAATTATTTGAATTTCATGCAAATAAAACTCTTTAGTTATTTTATATCTAGTTGATTAATTAGGTTATTTTTTTTACATTATATGATATATCAAATTTTAAATCTTAAAATCCTTCTACTCCTATATGATTTTTATTACATATATATTATTTGTATTTAATTAGAATACTACCGAATTTTACACAAAATAAGGAAAGAAGTTTGCCAAAAATAGATTTGTATTGTAGATACTATTATTTGTATTTTATTATTATCATACCTCTGAATTTTGCCAAAGCAAGAAATTTTGCAAAAATGAGGAAATGACAACTTTAACAACCAACATGAAAATATTAATCAATTTTCCTCCTATATATTTTAGGAGTGTCGCTAATATTATAAATATAATAATTGAAGAAAATAAATAAAAAGATAATTTTTCTTTTATTTGTTGTAGAGAGATATAGAAAATTTACCTCAATTCACAAGAAATAATTCTTGAAATATGAATTTTTATTCCCAAAGTAAACACCAAGATCAATGACAAACATGAATAAGAATGACAATATAAATAAGAGAGCGAGACTACTCAAAACTCGAAGCACATTTTTTGAAGAAAGGTTCTTGTTAAGTGAATCTTATGTTTAATTAGTTTACAAAATTCATAATATATCCTCTCCCTTATTTATTTAATAATCCATGAATCAAGAGCTAACAAACCACGTTGGTATAATATTGAATATAAGAAATCAAAATTAAAGAAGAAAAGTAGAAGAATGAGTATAGAAGAAGCAGCGAAGGTAAAATCTGATCAAGATTTTATTCAAATAGAATTATAGAATTTTTTAAAATAGAGTAAAACCAATTAACCAATTAATTTAGAAGTGTTCCATAAACTTAAAAAATTCAAAATTATTAAAATTCTTTTTACCTTTTTTGGGTGGTATTTTGTCTATTTTTGGGACCTATTTTGTCATATTTTTGGACCAAGCCTACTTTAATCGAATTTTTTTTTTGGTATAGGAATTTAACCGTAATAACAAAACCTTTTCCATTTAGTTTTTAATATATATATATTATATTATAGATGTGAGGTAAGTAAATGTTTTGTTCCTAAGTAAGTGCATGTTTTGGGTTTAACACATGCCTTAATAAATTACAAACTCCTAAAAAATAAAATATAATTTTATCAATTTATCCCTAAATAACGTTTATGCTTTTTTTCAAGTCTATATTGATTACATTTAAAATAAACAGTTAGTCATTAATGGTACGAGGAGATATTAAGAAGATTATGATCAAATACTCTTGAAGATTTAAAAATGTATTTATTTAAAAATAAAATTTAAAAACAAAATATACACTTATTTAGAAAAGGAGAAATACTTTTAAAATAAATTAAGCAAGTAAAAATAAAAAAGACAGCTTACTAAAAGGGAAAGTAACTAAGAACCACTTGAGAAAAAATTACTGCCAATTCAAGTATTGGAAGAAGAATCTGCTATGACTAAAATTGTAAATCAAATCCAAATAACTCCAAGTCAAACAAGGCAAGAGCTGAAGAGAAAAAAGTTATTTCATGATTTGGAATTGGAACGCTAAAAGAAAGACCGTAATAAGTAGAAGGTAAAACACATCGACAGTCGACAAGTACTTCAACGTGACACAATCTTTCACTTTGACACTTCAATTGAATGGTTTTCATTTTAAACACCTAAAGTATCCCTAATCTGTGTGACTTTGATACTTTTTGTTGACCTGGCAAAACGAGTGTAAAACACTCATTTTGGGCGCGTCTTAGCCTTATTTTATCCCCTTTTTTATTTAATTTCTCCTTAATGTTACCTTTTTCTTCTCCAATTTTTCATCCCACTATTTTTCACCATTTTTTCAAGCTCAAAATCCTTTAATGGTACTTTCAAACTTCCTCGATCTCTTAGAGAATAATTTATTTGAATGTTTTTTTCATATCACTTCTATTAATATAATTATATTTTTATCTAAAAATATGTGTACAAGAAAATTAAAAAATTAAGAAAATCGAGTTCCTAATTCGAATAAATTAGGAAGTCGTTGCTAACTTTCAGTAAAAGAAGCAATCCATGAACCTGTTGCTGATTTTTCAAGAACCCAGCTCGGAACAACCTCCTTCTAATCGAACACTGGCCTCCTTATGTTCATTAATTTTCTAATTGAACAATGGCCCGTCTTCTCCTTCGAATTTTTTTTTAGTCATATGTCTGAAATTCGTGAAACTATTAATGCGGATCTATCATTCTTAGAGAATGAGGAGGTATGTTTTTCATTCTTAAGAAGGTTGAGCGGGAAAGACATTGTTGGAATTTTATTGTAATTATTTGGTCAAAAAAACACATGTCATTAATTCATTGGACATAATTGTCATGTGTTTTGGTCTTTTTTTTCAAAAAATAAAAAAATTGTAGGTGCATATAATGATGTGACAATTTAAAATGAGTTGACACAAATTAATCGACCGTTAATCCATATTGGCAGCGATTGAGATGCACGCAGTAGAGCTGATGCCGAAAGGTATCAAAACGACACATTTTATAGCTATTTTAGGTGTTTAAAATAAACATCGTTCACTTAAGATGTCAAAGTGAAAAATCATGCCAAGTTGAGGTGCTTGTCGATGTGTTTGACCTAATTAGAATATACATGATATTTTTGCATATTTCATTTAGATTAAAAAAAGATTATTATGTTTATTTTAGATTATTAATTTTATAGAAATGTCCTTAGTAAATTACCAACATTTTGGTGTCCCTCTATATTTCTATAAATATCGAAAGGGTGATTGGGTTTTTCAAAAGCTTCCCTCACGCAACCAACAACCAAATGGAGCTTTTAGCGCTACTTGAAGGATTGCGACTAGTAGAGTGCGAAAAATTATTTCCTGTTGAAATTAATGTAGACTCTACTGAGGTTATTCATATGTTGAAAGTTGGAAACATGCACTATAATCCCATTCTTGATTTTTGCAGGCGTGCACTGAGAAGGGTGGGCTATCCACCAGTAATCCACTGCTTTAGGGAGCAAAACATGGTTGCTGACTGCTTAGCCAAGGCGGGAGCGAACAAGAAAGTCTTCCGATCCACTACCTTTTTGGCAGTTCCTCCGGTGTATGCACAGTAATACGTTTGGGCAGACATTCTAGGAACTAACTATGCTAGGAAAATCAATCCTTGTATAAATTACCAGAACCCTGATACTCATATTTTTATACCTGACTAAGTAGTCAACGATCTATACTAAAATTTATTTATTTAATCTATCCAACTTACCAAAAAAAAAAAGATCCGCAATTCTCTTCTTCTATTTTGCAATTAAACTGTGATTACATTTGTATATGTATAGTCTACATCAAATGTGATTAAAAATTTCTAAATCCACTGTTTCAATGTACAACCCAAAGTCTTTTGGGTCGAAGGGGTGTTGAAACCCAACAACAGACAACAACTACATTTTTGTAACATTGTGAACTTATTGCCTCTTTCATGTTGCTTAATTGTCCACTTAGGATGAGCTTTAATGCATATATACATGACCCCTTATGACTCAACTTGCTTCACAACAATCCAAACTTTAATGGAAGAAACTAGAATGAGTTTAACTTATATGAATTAATAATATAACAAAAATTATATTATACATTACTTTTTTTTTTTTTTTTAAGGGGAAGGGGAATGGGGGAGGGAATTACAAAGTGGAGAATCGAACCCTCACCAATAAGGTGAGAGTTCAGGTAATTAACCAACTAAGCTACTAAGATTTTCCTAACTACTCATAATAAGTGATTTCTTCTACATTATTTTCAGCATGACTACTTTGCGGCTGTATTTGTTTCTTTTATATGTTTTAGTTGAACTTAGGATCCATTGAAAATAATTTCTATCTTCACAAGGCAGAAATATGATTACGTGGACACCATCCTTTTTAGATCCGATTTGTGACCCCAAATTTATTGTTGTACTCGTAATAAGTGAAAATAGTTGCTTTAAAAATACAGTAGATAAGTTGCAATGACAATTAACCTCACTGATCAAACCCATTTTCTCAAACATAAAATTAATCTTCGAATTCCTTTTTAAAGAATCAATTTAAATATATAAGTAAAAGTTGTTTTAGAAAAAAATCATGCCCAAACGAACTCGTAGTAAATTCACCGACAGGGCAACTAATGAATACGAGAGAGAGATAGTAGGAGCCACATGAAAAAACTCGACAAAAATTGAAATATTAGGGGACCAAAATTAATCAATCGACAAATCATTAGGATGCAAAAACAAAACTCACGTACTATATTGGAAAATGAAATGGCACAATAGGGCACGTGGCAAAATCACTGACCTCACAAGGATGTTCGTTATTACATATTGCTTTACTCTTACTCCCTCCGTTCCATTTTACTCGTTCCAAATTAAAATGATACAATTATTAATAAAAATAATAAATAACATGGCTAATTTACCATAGTATCCCTATTAAATAATGTTTACATTTTAATTTAAAGAAAAAATAATTAATGCAAAGGGTAAAATATGGAAAAAAAAAATCGTCTTGTCTTAATAAGTAAAAAAGGACAAGTAAAATGAAACATCAAATTAGAAAATTTGGAATAGATAAAATAAGACGAGGGAGTATTTTAGTTGCTCATTTTTCATTTTACAGGATACTTAAAAAAAATTATATATAAATTAATTAATTTTACTAATTTACTCTTCATTCATATTGATAGATATCTAAATCATTATGAAAAATATATTTATATTAATGTATTTATGTTATAATCGGACAAAATAAGTAATACCACAAGTAAAAGAAAACTAAGATAAACATACAAACGTACGTGAAAATCCTTGTGAAAAAAGCCACGGACAGAGCCTGAGGCAGAGGAATTTCACTACAATGGATGGAGAATACAATGAGGAGAATGACGTATTTTCTGAACGTCCAAAATCGACCCACTAAATTGCACTTACATAATACGTGCTTACAAATAAATTTTAGGTCCAAAAACATATCGCCACAGACCCACGAAAAATCACAAACATGGGTCGCATCGCAAATTTTTCAGAATCGGATTAATAGAATTTGGATCACAAATTCAAACATTTTAGAATTCTAAAGAATATTAATTAATTTTTTTTTTTTTTTTTGATTTAGTAGGTGAATAAATAATAATGAATATTTATTTATAGTAAGGTAATTAGCTAAAATGAGATGAAGTGAATAAATTATTAAAAGAAAGTCCAAAATGATGAAAATGAAGAAGCATCATTGAGAAGGCAAGAGAACTACAAAGTTGTAGTCATTATTAAATTTGATGGGCCAGCAGTAAGATATGTAATTGGTGGTTCATAGTTCTCCAATGGGAATTTTCTTTAAGCTTGTGGCTGTGGTGTGTTCCTTGTGTTGATGCCACCATATATTTATCTTTTTAGATTATTATATATATATATTATATCCTATAATAGATCATGGTGCTCTTCCTGGTCTGATATTCAAAACCACCAGCCAATAAGAAAAATAATCCTAGTACAAACTTACTATCTTCCATTATCATTATCAATTTGTTTACTAATCTTTTCAAACTGCATTTTTTCAACCTTCACCAACATCCACAAAAATATATTTAACATAAAAGGATAAAGAATATTACTCTCTTTTTTATTTTACATGTGATATTCGTTTTGTCACCCGACTAATTTTAATTTGTACTAAATAAAATCTTTTTATAATTAGGACGTTACAACGAGTAGTTAAGGGTGGAAGAATCCATCAATATTATTATTGGTGGGGATAAAAATATTGTTTGTCAATATATAAGAGCTGGTGACTTGTATCCTGCATTGTTTCAAACTACTATAGTATCATTCAACTTTGCTCTTGTAGCCTGTGACTTAAATACAGTTCCAGTCTTTGGGGGTTATTTGTCTAAATAGAACTTGATTTCTTGATAAAAGAGTTACTCATAAATAGTACATAGTAATATATATGAGCCTTTATATTATGTTATTATTGGGTGATTGGTGGTAGAAATGAATTATGCGGACACTTTGTGACGTTTGTGAGAGTGCTGCAGCCATTCTTTTCTGCGCAGCAGATGAGGCTGCTCTTTGTCGTGCCTGCGATGAAAAGGTCTAATTTTACTCTCAATCTAATACTCTACTTGTATCAAACTTTTCCATTTATATTTATTGAAAATATGCTTTTGTGTTTTGGGTGGTTGGTTTGTTTTACAAGAATGTATTCAGTTTTAAGAATTTGTTGTTCAAATCAACTTATATCTGGAAAAGTGAAAGGAAGAATAGAGAAATGGCCATCTTCTTGTATAGTGAGTTGCAGATTGCATGTGTTGAAGTTATATAAGCTACAATAAGGTGGTGCTAATTGGAACTGCCTGAGATTATGTGTGTCTTTAAAGTAATTTGTTAATCTAATAATCTGGTTTTTGGACTGGTTGTACGCGCGGTTACTTCACTATGTAGCATCAGACAGTTCTGATGATTTTCCTAGGTGCTCAGGCGCGTGCGTCTTTTGAGTCAGTTTAGAATAGAGAAACCATACTGCTTTCCATAAGTCTTGCCTCGTAGAGTAGAGTATCCTTTAATTCGTTTAAAGATCAAAAATCATGCTGAACTGTTATACATATTGACATGTTTTCAGTATTCCTAATGATGAAATCTGGGATCTTTGCTTCTTCTCTTTGGTTCTAGTTTGATCATTTCATCTTCTTTTGTGTTAATAGTAATTTTTTCTTATCCCTTAAAGGTTATTTATATATCTGTATATGTTGGTAGTTGTCAAATGATTCTGATCTTCTTAGTTGTTGAATTATGCCATGCACCTTGTTTAAAAGCTTATGCTATTAGAGAGGACACACTGTTATTTACTTAGTCATATCTTGAACATCCCTACATGTGTGAATATTTGATCATCTCGTCCAAAAGTTTACGATGTTGGAGAGGATGCACTTCAATGTTCTTAAATTATACTTCAAAGCTCTCATTTCTGATCCGGAGTTATGAAAGGCCAAATCTGTTGGGACGCATCATGAATCAACTTTTGCTATTGATTTAACCAGCTAAATATCGACAAACCGTTAAGAGACTTTTGATGTTTTGATTCTTGTGGACACTTCTAATCATATTCAGATTTGGTCCATAGGTTCATATGTGTAACAAGCTTGCTAGTAGGCATGTGAGGGTTGGACTTGCTAAGCCCAATGATGTTCCTCATTGCGACATATGTGAAAATTCACCTGGTTAGTAGAGCTTAAAATTTTTTTGTTCTTCAGTTGCTTAGTTTCTTCTTTTGGTTCCTTTCATGTTATTTTTATAATCTTGTCCTACAAAAGAGGGCCTGCAAAGTGAACTAATTATCGGTAATTTCCTTTGCATTACACGTGAAGCGTTCTTTTACTGTGAGGTTGATGGAAGTTCTCTTTGTCTGCAATGTGATATGATGGTACATGTAGGAGGTAAACGAACACACAGTAGATATCTCCTGTTGAGGCAGAAGGTTGAGGTTGGTGTACCGTTGTACGAGTTACATGTTACTCTTGAATCTTGATATGTGTAATGTGCTATTTATAAGGTCATTGTTTTCTTCCTGGTATAGTTTCCAGGAGATAAAGCAGGGCCTACAGAGGAATTAGCCAGGAAGACGTTAGATCCTGGTGAAAACAAGAGAGAATATAGTCACTCACCAAAGCCAATGGTTGAAAACAATCACCAAAATCAAAGGGTCTCTCCAGTCCTAGTTTCAGATGGGAGTGCAGACGGGCATGGCAAGAAGGACAAAATGATCGACTTGAATGTGAAGCCAAGTCGTTTTCATGGTCATGCATCTAATCAGGTTAGCCAATTGTAATACATCTCGGAGAAAAACTTTGCCATATTTCATCAGTATTTTAAACTTGATATAGAGCAGGATCTACATATTCTCTTTTTCTCATATGAATGCTAAATATTTATCATGTGAACTGAACTGTCTGAAAACCAATGAGCCCTTGGTCTATGTTAAAGTTTGAAGTAACAAAGACAAGTTTCTTCCAGTTTCATCCATGCATGTCCCTTCTTCTACTTCTCTCTTTTTTCCGCTCCCTTTTATTAAAGATGGGGGTTCTCTAGGACGAAAGTCTATAGCAAGACACTTAAATTCAAATGCATCAACGAGACTTTCAAAATTAGAATGGAAGATTTGATTGATATACCACCCTTAATTTTCAAGAAAACACACAGTAGCTTTATACTTTGTATAACCATTGCTAGTGAGTAGGCATATAACTTCTCAGGTATCCACCCCCACTTTAATTGGATATTGGGGGAGGCATTTTGTGCAAACTGATCTTTGGAGAGGAACAACTGTCCGTCTTACTAGAAGTTAGATAAGTTGTCAAATTTTGATGCAACTCATACTAAAACATAAATAGATAAAACCAACTAGAATGATCCTATAATGAATGTATTCTCAGCCATTTCTAGAACTTAAAGGAGAAAAGGGAAAAAACTTGATAGATTGTTCATAAAAAGGTTGATCCAATAGTATTTCCCTATTCAAGTTTCTACGCATTAATCTTTGAACTGATTTTTCGTATTCCCTCAACAGGAGTAACTTCTTCAAGGATTGTTCCAGTCAGATACTTTATGAGCAAATGTTAGTGAGGCGTTAAGTAGACCTCATGTGGAATGTATGTTCTGCCTTTGTGAATATGGTAGAAGGTTCGACAATGTTATTGATGAAGCTAAGTAGCCCAGATTAGTAATTGAACAACAATTGGCAACTAGTCTAAGATAAAGCGCAGTTCTAAATGCTTATGGTAGTTTTATGCCAAACTTATGATCAGTTTTTGTTATAGTATTAGTTGTGCTGTTAAGACAGCATATAGAAATTGTCTGCTAAAAGTATGTAACTGAAGTTTAAGATGATTTTGGTAGCAGTTACTGTATCTTGAAATTTAAGGTCATTTTTTGGGTGTAGAGATTATTTTCATCTTTTCTTGCACTTGTATTATGGTTCTTTAGTTTTTTTTTTCTATTTAGAGATTGATCAAGATTGTCATGATCCTGTATGCTTTTGTGCCCTTCAACAGCAAGAAGGTTGTCTTGCCCCCAAGTGTCTAGTACTTCTCAATAATTGTTTGCAATAATCTGTTAGGGCTCTACCAAGGATCAAACTATTGTAACTATTTCCTTCCTAGCACAGAAGTCACACTTGGAGGCTGAGATGCTTCCCAGTAACATCTTTTTTTTTTTTGTTATCGAGCATCATAAAATAGCACAGAAGGACAAACAAGTATTACAGAAGGACTACTACTTGCATAAGGATGTTCCGAACCCAATCTTGAATAGAAAAAATATCCATATCATGTTTCATGTGAGGAAGGATGCCAGAGATCACAGATAGTTTTTGCCTTTGATCAAATATGAATATTTTGTTAAGCATGTGGCTTTTGAGCATCTGTTGACCTACTATGCTTCATTAACCACAGCGCATCTTAAATTTCTCTGCATAATTAGTCTCATTCTAAAAGTCTGGAAATCCACTTTGTAAATATGAAAATTTACTGCAAACTCTATTTTTAATTGTCGCGTTGAAAGTTCAGCTGATCCTCCTATTTATAGACCAATGAAGGCATCCATTTATGATTGACCTTATATTAGCAAAGGTTGCCTTCCAATGGATGCATCCTTCCATGAAGAGACACAACTTTTCAAGCAATATCTTTCATCAAAGAACATCACCATTCGAAGGTATGGGACCAACATTGGTGAAATTTGTTAACACCACCAACAATATGTATCTTTTGATTGAAATTGAGTAATGATACTATATCAAAATCTGAAGTTGAGTAATATCCCAGTTCCTTTTACATTAACAAAAGTCAGCTTTGTCCATTCACTCGTCATTTGGTTGGACGTGCCTAGCCTCAATAGCAGCAATTTTCGATTCCTGATTTTAAAACACGATCCTCTGCTTTAAGTGCCTTAGAAGTGTAAAGTTATGTTTTCTCTTACACTAGAATTGATTTTAATGGAATGTGCCGCATGTTTGCATTCTTAACTTGGTGGAGAATTTGACCTCATAACATAAACCAACCGAGGGAGATGAATGTTATAAATTGCTAAAAGCACACAGTTTATGAACAAAAAAAGTCTTGAGGAGAAGCTACAAGCACTTATGCAGTTCGATTTGGCTACATTACATGCCTCATCATCAAATATCTATAGACTTTGGTAGACACTTAATAGGTGTATCCCTTTACGAACATTCCCTTCTTGGCCTCATCGGACTCACCTTCACCGGTGTATTTCCCTAGCTGCGCAAGAGAGTTGGCTTTTGCTCTAACAAGCAAGGCATCCTGAGCTGCCTTCACATTTTCTGGTCTTCCACTCCAAGTCTTGAGGCATGTGTTCTGAAGGGCTCTGGCATATGAGAACGACACGTGCCATGGGTTGGGACTTTGGTTCATGGCGTTCAAGTTAAGAGTTGCCTCAACTTCAGATTGTCCGCCAGACAAAAACTGTTTATTATAAATTATGAAAAAGGTTATCGATCAAGTTCTTGGAAGTAAGGAAAAAAAATTGATATAGCGGAAATCTAGATACTTGCCATGATCCCTGGGACAGCAGGAGGGATTCTTTGGCGGAGGAGATTGAGGGTGTAGTCAGCAACTTGCTGTGGGGTGGCCTTCTCCTTGCACTCAGCTCCAGGGGTGACCATGCTGGGCTTCAACAAGATACCTTCAAACATGACATTGTTCTGGGAAAGGTAGAAGAAAACTTCAGCCCACACCTGCTTGGCGACTTCAAAGGTCCTGTCAATGTTGTGTTCACCATCAAGTAAGATCTCTGGCTCAACGATAGGTACCAACCCATTGTCCTACACGGATGAACCAGAAACATTAGCCATTAATCGTGTTGAATGCTTAAATTTATACTACTAGTGCAATTTTTAACCGGTTATAGCAAGGCATTACTCTATTTACATGTTACCATATTACACTTACTATGAGAAGTTACCTACTATTGTAAGTACATTTAACTTGATATAATTTAAAAAATCTATACATTGTCCGTACACAGAACTTAAAATCGAGAGAACTATTTGTGCTACTTCCTATGTATATGCCAAATTACCTGAGAAATAGCAGCGTAGCGAGCAAGACCCCAGGCTGCTTCCTTCACTGCAAGTGCAGAAGGACCATTGGGGATGCTCACAACAGTGCGCCTGTAAGGTTCACAATAAAGAAGAGAAGATGAGCTTCAAATTAAGCAATGATTTCTCTACTTTTAAAAGAAAAGAACTCTACCATTTGGCAAACCGGGCGCCTTGTTGGTAGTAAGCAGCAGAGCGTGAGGCAAGGCCATCAAGACCTTGGCACCATGATTCATTGTTTGAGCCAGCCAAGGGAACAAGACCCTGTAGTTTTCAAACAAAAGATAACCAACTTCTTAGAAATACACAACCAGAGAATCCTTAGACTTCTTAACTCACTAAGTTTAGATTGTTTACCTTGTCAACCTTAATACCAGGAACAATGTTCTGCTCAACAAGCACATCAACCATTTTCTTTCCCTCGACAGTTGATTGATAAAGAGTCTCCTCAAAGAGGATGGCACCAGAGATGTACTGTCCTAGTCCAGGAACTGAAACTAGCAGGGTCCTGAATGCCTGGCGGTTAGCCTCAGTATTCTCCAATCCGATTGAAGCTAAACGCTTCCCGCAGGTAGCATTGGACTCATCCATGGCCAAAATTCCACGACCAGGGGATGCAATAGTTTTCTACACTCAATCCATTAGTTCAAATTAGCTGCATATGCTTCATTCATCTCAAGAAAGTTCTATAGAAAGGTTTAACACTTGTACTCTTAGAAATTCTAACTAATCTACGTTCACCCTTTATGATGATACATCACATTATCTCGGTAATAAGTTTCAGCACAAACTAACAGTATAATTATCCAAGTTCAACAAAATATCAAGAACTGGTCGTTTCACTTTTTTATCAAGAAAGGGAAACACTAGCAAAAAGTCTTCAAGGCAAATCGAGCCTGCGGAAACAGCTCTTTGTCCATAGCTCTGTGATACCATGATTTATAATTCCTTATCCATAGTAAGTGATACTTAAGCAGTAAAAAGAACATAGTGCATGTTCTTAAGACTACGTAAAACAATCATTAGTACTGCATGAGATAGGAAGCTCTGAAGTAAGAGCAAAGAACTAGTAGTTAGGAAAAAAGGTTGCATTCCTCCTCTCATTTGACTATTTCACTGGCACACAGTTAAAAGGTACGAATTCATGGTCGTATAAAATGGAACAGAGGGAATATAAAGGACCATGTACCGCGGTTTTGACGAGTTCATCAGCGTAGGAGCTAGCACGGATAGTAAGTGCAGAGGGAGCAGCTGGATGACAGCGGACAACGGAGACTGATGGCTGGCGGAGGGATTGCCCCTTTACAAACTCAGACTTGTCAAGGACTGGAGATGTTTTAAGGAGAGATGCTGATGCCATATTCTTACTTTCCTTATCTTTCTCTCCTCAGCTCCAAGTTTTTCTTGTGTGTTTTCAATATACAAGTGAAGAGCCTCATGCTCACTAAATTTATAGTTCCAGGAAGATAATATCATTTGAGGCCATTATACTTTTGCCAATCAGCACATGCCAGTTGGTTTGATAACTTGCTGACTTGGCTAGACTTATATAGGAATTTGCAAACTGATGGTTGGTTTTCATTAGCTTACTCCTTTTTCTTATTTTCCTTATCATTTAAACTTGCTGTGCCACAGTATTAGCTCCTTTTTGGAACTTCGTAGAACCATATACCATTATGACCCATTAGGCTTGAGGCTCTGGTTTTTCTCAAGTATAAAGACTAAAATTTCATAACAATCTAGTTTGGGTTCTGTTGAGTGGCCATCATGCAACGGCATCACGATTTAAACGACTAAATGATCCACAATTATGTTTTAGGTGTCTGATATTTGCTTCATCAATCGGAGTATTTCCTCATTTTTAGCAAAAAATACGCAATTTTTTCCCATTGAAATTACTCCAAAGATGCTCTTTTTGCTAGATAGTTGGCTATTAGTAAGTTCCTGTAGCAATATTTCCTGTAAAGGAGGCCAGCAACAACCTTACACAGAGTTGATGTTATGAGATTGATAGTTACTACCAATTTTGACTTTATTTGAAGAATCAAGGGAAGCGTACACTTCCTTTTCAAGCTGGGTCCTCATAAAAATCTCCACAGCAATTGGCATTAAATTTCCATATGTGCGGATGTATTCTCTTGTGCTTGTAACATCAGGAGAATAGGTGACAGTAAACAAGTGAGAGCTCACAAGGCGACCATTTCATTCCGGTCCACCATGCCCAAAAGATCTCGCGACTTGTTCCACCTCTAATCAAGGAAAGGTGAGCACATTATGAATCTCATGGTACGTCAATAGACAACAAGAGCAAACGGTCAAATTCACGATGGCCCATAATTTTCAAGAAAACAATGTCATGACTCAGGAGCCACTCAATTGGTAGGGCCACGCCCCAGGACAAACGGCCACTGGTCTACAGTTGTAACATCATTCCTTTTCTTTGTTTCTTCCCTTATTAACTGTTATTGTTGAGACATGGTAATCACTTATCCCCGTTACGGGCTCATTAGAGAAAAGAGAAATCAAATGCTTATGCAGGAGGAGGGAATTCCAATTATTGCACTGCTACAACTTAAATATAAGCATCAGTGGTGGTGTAAATATCACGGGGAAGGCCTGTATAATGAGAATGTGCAAGGACAAGCTCACACTTGTTCATTGGATGAAAAGAAATAGGTACTCTTGACATCAACTCATGGGCATACATACACACATAGAGAACCTAAAACTAAATTAGTCAATTGGCAAGTGAGTAAATAATCTATTTGGGCTCATGCTCCACAAAAAATGAGGCACGTCTTACACATCCCACATGCTTGAGTAAGAAGCATTGTGTCAAACAATGACTAAGCCAGAAGAAGCTTTCCTTGTACAAAATCTACAAGCCTATGCATACTTACTTGAGAAAATCAATCAGCTCTAGCAATACAAATGTGAAACATCCTGAACATCTGACCTGAGTTCCGTTTATTTTGCCTATTCTGATCATGTTGAGGAATCTCAGGTACTATGCTAACCAGATTGAGATGATAAAACAAATGGTTCTATATGAGTCAACTTGAGGAAACCCACAAAAACACGTAGGTTGTCGGTGAAGTTTTCACCTCCAAATTCCTTTGCCCTTTTAGTATATGTGGAATCACGGACACCATCAAAAAGGTTCCCACAAGCCAGGAGAGAGACTAGAAGTACCAACTCTCTAACACAATAAAATCGAAAATACTATTTCAGCGGGCTTTGTACCATGTCAGTATACGTAGTTGCTAATAATTATAATCATGCCAAAAATACAAAATAAAAATTTGAAAAATAGAACACTTCGTTATATAGCATACACAGAGAGAAAATCTCGGAGTTTCCTCTTTATGAGCTGATAATAAATGAAATATATAGTAGCAATCAGGGATATGGAAACTTGGAAGGGTTAGACCTTTTTCAGTTGGAAAGAGAACCCTGAGAAATGCAAGGACTATGCAGGCAGTGGAAGTCTTCTTAATCAAATTTGTCGTTGATGTTCTAAACCAACTCGTGACAGCCTGCAGACACATGATTGTTTTCCAGACAATGTTTTATCTGAAGCGTCCTGGCTAATTCAAAGTCGTTTGTCTGGATCTCTCAATTGATTCTGGGAAAGATAACTGCAGCTGAAGAAACAACAAACAGACAGATGAAATTGCATCACAACAAGCATCTTTTAGACTCGTCAGTGATCGTGTATCATCTTTATATGCCATAAATGAGTCAAAAGTTCATAAAACCAACCACAAGTAGATGAAACAGATGGAACCAGAAGTATGATATCGAGGACTTCCTCATCAAAAATCTATGATCATTCATTGCCTCTATCAATAACAATCAATCAACTATTCTCAACACCAAACTAGTTGGTCAGCCATATGAATCTTCTGTAACCTCCTGCTCCATTTTGGCTATTGTATTTCAGTATTAAACAAATTATTTCTTAAGGCAAATTATGGTTCTTTAAAAGTAGATTCTTCAAATCTCTCACTTATCCGCCACTGATAAACAAGTTCCTAACCAGACTAGAAAGCCAATTAATGAACACCGGACACAATATAAGTGCGACAGAACAAATAAACTGAAATTCTAATTAGTTGGTATATCCTCGCCACCTCAACATTGCGGATAGTTAATTTAAAGGGCGCATTTCTTTTTCTTATGTCGCATCGTCCAGTATAATAATAAAAATCTAAATGTGTTCCTGGTAAATGAAAAAAAAGTCATTATCTTTGAACCTCATCAACAAAGGGAACCTATAAAGATCTTTAAGACAGTGAGAATCCAGAGAACATATGCACATTGCAAAGGGGTTAAGATCATGTCACAAGTAAATTCATACGTAAAATCAACCAATCAAATCTTCCATATTGCACTGGACTACAGGTGTTCTTATAGAACTAGCACAGTAACTTCATGATGAACAAAATCGCAGGAATATATCATGATTTTTATGAACTCATACACCAAGAACATGTATTATTAGTAGATAGCATATGCACCTACATGAGAAGCTGAAACTCTCTTCTGATGTAACTGCAAACTTGTGCGCGGGTGACTATAGGTCAATCCTGACATATGAAAATAACTGTTTGCTGATTGCAAACTTGTATTAATTAATTTGTATAAGTACAAACCAAAACGTGCCACAAATTTTACAACTTCTCTACATGTTTAATAATCAGTACGACTGAAGTAATCGGAACTTTTTTGTGCTAACCTCTGATTTAGGTAGCATGGCATCCTATAGAGTAAATAATAATTGCCAATGTTTCATACCAGAAAAGAAGGTGCAGCGCTCAAGGGCCCAAGCAACTGACGCAAGGGCTTGAGGCCCCTAAGAAATTAAGGCCTCATTTCTTTAATTAATGTATTTACTCTATTTTATTTTAGGGGAATAGACAAGAATAGCCACTCGGCTAAAACAATTGCCGCCGAGTGGTCATTGATTTTGAATTTCCAAAATATAGCCATTTAGGCTATTTTTTGCTATTGCTTTCATGTTTTTTTTCCTTGTTTTTTAGCTATTTTTTTTAAATTGCTGCTACACTTATTTTTAAAAAAATTCATTGTTTTGCCCTCTTTTTTCTAAAAAGAACTTTTTGTCCTTTTTTCTACTGTTTTTTTCGCAGCTCCATTTTTTTTAAAATAAGTTATTCTTCTAATTGGTGTAGTTTTTCTAACAATCAAATACGATTTTATAATATTGTAATTGTTGCTTTTCCTTTTTATCAATCAAATCCATGAATCTTTGATACCAAATACAAATACATATTTTATATAATAATTGTATAAAAGTGTATCAATATCGTATAAAAGTGTATCAATTGAGTATAGAAACAACATGTGTCCAATTAGGCCAAATGGCTAAAAAACGAAAATAAATTGGACCGACTGACTCCAATTGTCCACATTTTCAAATTGTGGGTCATTTCTTTTCAAAGTAGTCAGCTCATGTCCTTTTCCCTTTATTTTATATGCATTACGTGATGTAGTTTGACTTAATACATAATTACTCCCTCCGTTTCATAATAGTTGACTCCATAGAGTTGCCACACCCATTAAGAAGATTATTTATTAGGGGTCTATTTTATCAAATTAGCCTTATTAATTATGTTTTGAAAATATAAATTAGAATATATACAACGTGTTTAGTCATTTAACGTTGAGGGTATTATTGGACGAACAGATTAAAATCCTCTTGATTTCATCAAAAAGACAACTAAATTGAAACAAATATTTTTAGAAAGAGGACCAACTAAAATGAAAAAGAGGAGTAAGAAATAAAGATTTTTTTTATATTGAAATAAAAATTGCCTCATAAATATTTATGTGGCTATAAATCATCTCATTACGGATAGGATGAAATTTAATGTTTAAACTAGTTCTTAAAAAATTAAAAAGTAGTACTCTCTACGTCCCATTTTATATGTCCCCATTTGATCGAACATGGAGTTTAAGAAATAAATGATGACTTTATAAAATTTACAAAATTTTCCCTCTTAAAGTTTATTTTTTAAATATCTTTTCTTATAAAGTGGGACCTACTAAAGATAAAATGGAATGATATCATTAAATAGTTATCAAATAAGGGAAGATAGATATTCTTTCTGGGACAAACCAAAAAGAAAATGACGACACATAAAATGAGACAAAGGGAGTATCATTTTTTTTAAAAAAGTGTATGGTAAACAAGTATAAGATATTTACATAAAGGAAAAGCAAAATGACTCAGTGGGCCCCTGTACTAGGTCGGTTTTGTAAGTTGGACACTTCTACTTAAATGTTTGTCATCTGGACCCCTGAACCCACTAAAAAACTATATTTTAAACCCTTTGACCGTTGACTTTACCTATATGGCATTAAATGACTGACTAGGACAAAGAGAGTATAGTCACTCGCCCGGGATGCGAGTGAGGGTCAATTTTTGACCAATTTTATATTAAAATAATTAAAAAAATCCTCCAACTACAACTTTTAAAATTTAAATATATTTTTAAAAGTTAAAAAATAATAAATTTTCAAAAAATAAAATAAAAAGGACCCCTCCTCCATCCCTTCCCCGTCCAGCACACCCCATCCCACCGCCGTCCACCAGTCCCCCACCCCCACCGGCTGTCATGATCATTGTAAAATCACAATTGCAATTTCAAAGTGCAACTTTTCAAGCCTAAAGTACAACAATTCACAACATAAAAATAAACAAATCAACACAATCGAATAGAACTTTGAGCAATTTTTTTCCAAACAAATCAACACAATCAACACAAGCAACAATAATCAGAAGATGAAGATAAAGAATCAACAAGAAACAAACAAACAAATGACGTGGTTTTCTTTCTTCTTCGATTCTCACTTCTCAATTTTTTCCAAACAAACAACAAGAATCTTTCTTCCTCGATTCTCATTTCTCAATTTTTCCAAACAAACGACAAGAATCTAATCACCAGCTATTACAAATTGAGTAATCCTGAGATCATCATCATCTTCAACAGCAATCAAAGCTCAAACACAGACAAAAAGGTGAACGAAAAGCTTTAAAAATTGTCAAAAATTGTGTAACAAAAGAAAAAGAATAGTGCTTTTCAAGAATAATCTTCTTGCTGCTACCTATCAACTCTACAATGGCAATCATAATTGAAGAACCGAATTCACCAACACCAAAGAAATAATAAAACCCCCTTAAACCCACTTCAAGAACTCCTCAATTAACCACCCCAACCCCCATAAAATCTACCAAAACAACAAATGCAATAACTCCCCTTCCTATGGCTGATTTCTTAATTAATTTTTTTTTTAGAGTAGATCGAAGGAAAGAAGTAAAAACATGAAGCTTTTGTCAATGATGAACATCTCTTTCTTTAAGTTTTTGCCAAGGCGCCACCGTCGTCGGTGTTATTGAAAATTTAAATTGGGTTGGGGGTTTTGTTCATAATCCTACCAGCAATACATTAGCACATGAGCAATTTTTCGTCGACAACTGGAAGCCACCACTAGCAATAATGGCAACAGTCCCAAAGGTGTACCATTGGGAGGACTTTGTTTGTAGAGAAAGAATGGGAGAATTGAGAGGGATAGAGGGAATTGAGGGAGAGATGGAGAATGACGAGGGACGAGAGAGAGAAAGGGGAATCTGGTGAGGGTTCCTTTGTTTTTTTTTTTTAAAAAAAAATTTATATTTTTGACTTACTTTTTAAAAATATATTTTTTAATTTATTATTGATTAATAATTTTAAAAATTAATTAATGAAGATATTATGATGTGGAATTTAATAAAGCATTTAAAATGATGTGGAAGCTGACGTCGCAGCAATTGTATTGCACACACCGAAATAGGGCTTAAAATGTTACTTTTTAGTTGGTTCAAGAGTCCAGATGACAAATATATAAGTAAAAGTGTTTACATTACAAAACGAACATAGTACAAGAATCCACTGAGTCATTTTGCCTAAAGAAAATTGCTTAGTTAGTGTAATTGATAGTTACGTCTTAGTTATTACTATTTGGAGAATCAACAAATATTTTCTTAGAACATAATGTTTATATTTTTATTTTTAGATATTTCAAATTACAAACTATTATGACCTATAATATTTTTTTATGTAGTTGCTAAATATTTCTTTCAAAAAATTAAAAATTTAATAATCTAATTTATCATTAGTTGAATTTGAAACCTCTTAATAAAGTTGCTTTAGGCTCCCAATAGCCGCCCCTGTGCAGCACATGCCCGCGTATACATGACACATTGGCTTGAGATACTATATGGGAAGAAGCACATTTTGGAGGCTAAATTAGATTTCTGCGGAAAAAGAAAAAAGGAGGTTGCATTTGGAGTTCACATAATGTCAGTCATTAACAGTGAACTTCCATTCTCATGGTAACAATTTCAGTTTTATTTTCGATTTGATCAACAGATAGTTATTATCTCATAAAGTTACTTTTTTTTTATAATGAAAATTGGAATCTAGAAGAATTATGACATCTTTGAGATGATAACTTATTAGTTGAGTCAACGGTGAAACCAACCCATCCTCTTTCTTCTTTTTCCTTTCTGTGTCAGTTTGAGTGCCACAAGTGTATGTTTGCAGACATTTGCTGATCATTTGGTACTGGGTAGTATGTGGTATGCATAGTTCAGGCGATAAATTATTGGTTAATATGTGTATAAAACAACAATCCGTTGTAGTCTAGTTGGTTAGGATACTCGGCTCTCACCCGAGAGACCCGGGTTCAAGTCCCGGCAACGGAATTTTTTTCTCAAGTAACCCAATTTTTTTAAAAAATCAAAAATTAAAATCCAAAAGAAACAAAGTATCCCTTATGCATCCGTTCAAAAAAAAAAGGGGAATAGTGTTTGAAATATTTCTTTGGATTTACGTTTGTTATACACTACATATACACTTTGGTAGTGTGTGTATGGCACATATATGTATATATATATATATTGTGTACATATTTTGTATACTAGATGACTCAAAGACATCGTTGTAATTTTCCCATATTTTTACTCAATTGGCGACGTTGATCCTAGACCTTCATTTTTTTTTTATTTTTATTTTTGCCGAGATTTTTTTTTGTTTCAAATAATGTTTAGATATTAAAATTGAATATTTAGAGGAGGCTAAGCTAAATATGTGATTCTTTTGAATGAGACGCATGTAATGAAGAGGACAAATTCAATAATGACTTAAACTTCACGGGATATGTTTATATGTATATCATTTTTCCCGACATCTATGCAAATTATTTGTGAAATATATAATTAATGGTACCACAATGTTGTTTTCTTTTGCTCTAGTTGTTACTCAACATGACTCATCACGGTTTTATATTTTATATGCATTATGACTTCTCAGTAGCTGGAAATTTCAAGTTTATGTTAGGGTAGATCTAGTGAATAAGCTAATGGTAATTGGATCATTTGACCAATTTATTCCTTTTGTTTGAATTATATATATATATATTTCGAACCCATTAATGTATTGCTGCATGAAATATGGTAAAATTTTCAGTTCAACTCGTATAGTTTAAATTTTGAATTAGCTATGCTTTAATTTATGCAAGGATTGTGCGATGGTTTGTTGATTTAGATTGACGCCAAAATTCACTTAGACACCTAAACTAAAGTTTGTTCCTATCAGACCCCTAAATCCCCCGAATTTTGTTTCAATTAGCTATTTTTTGCCTACGTGGCACTGCATGTGCAGTGCAAACGCAGGAGGCGCGTGAATAGTATTTTTTTTAGTGAATTCCAAATAAAAAGATGTCAAGTGGCATGAGGGCCTCAAAAATTATTAATAAAGCAAAATTTCTCTTTTAAAAAAAACTCAATCACCCCCCCCCCCCCCCCCGACACCCACGCGATACCCATCTTCATCTTTTTCCTTTTTTTTTTCTTAATCCCCTTAGAACCCCCCTTAGGTCATCGTCTTCACCCCACCCCACTCCGCGTCATCTTCTCCATCCCCAAGCCAGTTGTACCCTCCCCGCGTCGTCAAATATAACATAATCACAGTAGAACACGAACCATTATATTACTGCAAAAATGAAAACCATGAAAATGCTCATGATATTAATGGTGGATGCAATTTTATTTTGCAAAAATTGTCAAATTTCGAAATTTTGAAATCAAAGGGAAACGAAGAAATCAAAGGGGAACGAAGAAATTTCAAAATTTCTGCAACTGGATCGATCAAACCACAGACCAAAAATTAATTCCGGCAAAAATTTAGCCGGAAAAAGCTCGAAAAAGGATCAAATCTCTCACCAATTCACTATTCGGATCGTCCGCTTCCCATTTTTCAGTCCATTTTTTATCTTCTTCTCCCTGTTTTTGGCCTTCTCTGGTCTTCTCTCCCTCTCCCGATATCCCACTCTCGATCTTTTTTTTTACTGTGTGCATGTGTGTGATTTTTCAGGTGTGAATCAGTGTCACACCCCTTTTTTACGTACTCCAAAAAATGTATATTTTAAAGTTCGAAAGAGTTTTATTATTTAAGTGACAAGAAATGAAAATTTGTTTCGGAAAAGGATTATTTACATTTTTTATTCAGAGTCGCCACTTGGCATAATCCGGTGTGCCAAATCACCTTTGGAAAATCCTTTTCGAAACCATTTGACTCTTAAACTGATTTGCGAACAGAGATTCCGGCTAAGGAATTCTGTTGACCGAGGGGAAGGTGTTAGGCACCCCTCAATCCCGTGGTTCAACCACGGTCGCTGGGTAGAGTGTATCGACTATTTTTGGCATTATGAAATGTATAAACCACACAAAAGAACGCAAAATAATCAAACAATAAACAAAACAAAGCAGTCCAAAACGTAAAGTCCAGTCCAATTATACAGTCCGAAAAATAGAAAAAAATACGAAAATATAAATCCTAGTCTAAACTAAATCTAGACCAAGCTCCAATGCCTTACCCGACGCCGCGGGCCTTCATCACGATCATTTTCCGCCAACATGATACGTCGGGGCATTCCCCGGTGAATAAATACAAGTGATCTCGGGGCATTCCCCGGCTAAATAAATACATCTAAATTAAACACGATAAAGATACATTCACATGAACATTCCAACATCCCACGAAACACTTATTCCTAAATTTCGCCTACCCGGCCTACGTTTGCCTACCCGCTTGACGACATATCGCATTCAACATCAACAATGTATCAAAAATATCATAATATTCACTTTTATCAATTTTTGATTCCCGTCCCCAAATTTATTTCAAACAATATGATTAAACATGCTTCGATTTATCAATTCACTTTTCAAAGTCCGAAACCAACATCAACCAACACATAACACATATTCGAACATACCAAACACGCAACAAATAAATCATCCACACCCACAACATCACGAAAAGTCAAAAATAAATTAAAGATTCGGTTAGAAGAAATGGACCTCGATGAAATTAATCCTTGTCGATAATAAAGAAATCCGAAGACCAAAATACTCGATCGGAGAACCTCACAACGAACAACTCCAAACTCGATATTGAATTCAACCGGACAGATCGGAAAACCACGATAAAACCTCACGATGAATAACCCACAAATCCGAATAAACTTCAAAAACAACCCCAAGATCTCAAATTCGAAACCCCAAACCATCGATTTCCAACTAACCTTGCACAAACACAAACCAACTCGGATGGATTTAAAACCCTAAGAAATAAGAAATATCAAAAGAACCGAGACTGAAATTATGAAAAATTGAGAAGACCCATACGCAAAATTTCGTCGAAATCGGTGGAAAATGGACTGGGTATCGTTGCCGGTCACCGGCGTCACTGTTTTCGGTGACTGCCGTCGTTGCTGGTGAGAAGTCAGGTCAGGTCGGCGGCTGGAGGAGGAGCTCATGTTGCTGGTCGTTGATCGATGGCTGCTGATAGTCACGTCCGACGAGGCTCGTCAGAGTGAGAGAGGAGCGAACCGGGGGAGATGAAGGCGGCGCCGGCGACAACGCCGTTGTCGTTGTGGTTGGATTTCGGGCTAGGAGAGGAGGATGGGCAGCGCGGTTGTGAGGATGGTGGTGTTGTGGTGGTAGCCGGAGCTCCGGTCGGTCGCCGGCGAGTTTGCTGAGAGAGAGAGAGTGAGAGTCTAGAGAGAGAAAGAGCTGATTTTTTTTCTTTGTTACTGTGGTGATTTGTCACTTTCTTGTTGGAGAGGGTTGTTAGGGTGTTAAAAGAATAAAAGTTTGTTAGGAATTTTGTTGAGATATTATTTTTGTACTTTTTGTGGGATGTAATCACGTGTGTGAGGGTACATGATATGGTAAGGTAGAAATGAATAAAATCGAACTTTTGAAGGAGACAAAATTATGTGTCTACAATCAGTAGTGTGTGTATCATGAGATCTCCCAGTGTGTGCGCGTATAGAATCGTGAAGAAGCCCCCTACTGTGTGTGTGAAAATCTATGTATTCTCTAAAGTATAAGGAGGTTGAAGAAGAAGATGAAGGGCGTGGGGGGTGGGGGTGGTTTTTTTTTATAAAAAAAAAATACTATAATTCTTTTTAAATTATAATTTAATTAGTTATGAAAAAAATTTAAATTATTTTTGGATTTAATGTCATATGTCACCTTTTAATTTGTCATTTTTTTCATGTCATCGCGTGTGTGTTGCACACACTTCAGATTTTGGCTGATAGACAAAAAAAAGACTCAATTGAAACAAAATTCGGGGGGTTTATGGGCCTGATAGGAACATGCCTTAGTTTAGGTGTCTAAGTGAATTTTGGCAACAAATTTGAGTGTCTATCGATGACTTTGGCCATTTAGATTTGATGATGTGAACTTCTAATTTCAAGTAGTATTGGTTGTAAGTAGTATTGGTTGATTTAAATTTGATGATGTGAACTTCTAATTACAATTAATAAGAGGTTACGTACAAGGGCGTCTCAATATAATTAATGGTCTAAAGCCAAATTTTAATAAACGACCTTAAGTGTTGTCGGTTTTTTTGTCCTTCCATATCAATTGTTTTTGGTATAATATATATAAAAGACGCATAACATTTAATTTCACATATTAATATGATTATTAATAAAAGTATGCATTAATTTTAGTGAATAAAATATTAGACATTTTTTTGCAATACATTAACTTGGATGTTGTTGTTAAAACTTTATTTAATAATATGAAGTTTGAATTGTTTAATTCAAAGTTTTAAAATATCTTTGGTGAAAGACAGTTTTTTCTTTTATCTATTATTTCTTTCTTTTCAACCTATTTCAAATGAAGTTAAAAATTATAAAATTTACTATTAAAATTTTTGAGGCCTCAAAATTTTGGGAGGGGAGGGGGGGGGTCTAAAGCAAATGCTTTACTAACCTTACCCTTGAGCCACCCTTGATTACGTGGTAAAAATGGTTTTGAAGAAACAATCGTTAAAACATAATGGCGCGAATGAATTTTAACGGATATTATACATGAGTCAAATCTAATAGTTAAATCTTTTCCCTAAAATTAATTAGCAGAATTGCATGTTAAGTATCTTCTACACTATAAAAAAAAGTAGTACAGAATATAAAGTAATTCTCATGTATTTCGTACTTAATTATGTCTACAATTTGATGGTGAAAACAGTTTGCATGCATTAGCCATGTATCTAGGCTTTAACGTGCCACTATCAAACCTGCATCACCTTGTCCGTAAAGTTGTTGGATTTTCGAATATGAACTTGTATGGCTTTCTGTCTTTGTCAATTAAGCTCAAATCCCATCAGTGATATGATGCATCATCAACAACTTACCTCTACGTCTCTTTCCACCAGTAAATTATACAACTCCTCCCTCCAGATTCACATGTGCAAATTTGCCTTTTAAAATTATTGCATAGTAGTAATTCCTAGTACAACGCTAGGAATAAGGATAAACAGAAGACGTTTGTATATTTGGTAGAAATACAAGGTAAAGGTAGGGTTGCGTACAGTAGATCTTTGTAGTGGAGCCCTTCCTCAAACGCTGCACATAGCGAAAGTTTTAGTGTACTGAACTAACATTTTTCTTTAGAAGACGTCTACATATATTTTCCACAATCAAATTCAAGGATATGCCTATTGTCTTTTAATCAAGCTGTTACTCGGTACATGACTTATTTTAGGCAAAATTCACCATCTCACGTCTTTAATACATATCTAGTATGCTTTCCAGTGTAATTTGACCAATTCTAGCATGTTTAACGTATAATTGATTATGTAATTTTTAAATGCTCTGACTGTATAAATAATGAATAAAATATGGACTGAACCTAGCTATCATCAATGTCATGCATTCGATGCAACTATCGTACCACGGTTTTTGGGTTTAAATTTGTGCGTCACATCCAATTGGCAATTGTCAACACAATGCATAATGCAACACCTCCAATTCTTCCATCATATCATGGACAAGATATATCATGACTACCTTCAATTCTCCTAATTTAACAACTTCATTTTCTTCCTCCTCCCACCTCCAAGTTGTATGTACTTCCTAATTCAATAAACCAAACTCTATTTATTACTTATGTATGCTGTAGCTTAGACCCATTAACAGTAGTGTTTTTTTTTCCTCCCCAACTTACTTTGAAAAAAGAATAGTCATTAGTCACATGAAAAATCAAAATAGTTGTCTGAAATGCCAAACTCGTGCACGAGGGTCCCATGAATGATGCTAGATTTTCTCGAAATCCGTGCCTGTTTTATCAATTTTGTCAACCACTTCACTCCTAAAATCGTTTTATTGTGCCGCAAACAAGCAGAATCCATGCAAATCATGATGATGCAATACCTCTAGAAATAAATATATTGTTCATATACTATATTGCAAAGAGGATGGCTATAATATAATGAGCATTGGTGTTATGTACAGGTTGGTTGTTTGTACTTTTTTCCTGCCAAATAGTCACGGTTTCTCCCCCTAAGTACCGCTCTCTAGCTGACCAAACAGACACTTTGCTATCAAACTGTGCATAATATGACAAATTATTGACACACAGAGACGTGCGTTCAATCAAGCCCAATATTTTTTATACCGAACATCAATATTTATATGTGAAAAAATCATTAAAATTTCTAACAACTGGTTTGTTGAGTAGAGGATCTATCAAAACAACCATAGTGTATGTACACTCTACTCTACTCTCCTCAAATCTTACTTGTGGAATTATATATTGAATTATGTTGTTATTTATCGAATTCATAATTATATTGAATTCGTCAAGTTTAAATCTTAGATCCGTTTCTCCTCGAACTAAATGTGGCCATAAGGGCATAAGGTAAAATGAAGATTCAGGATGGATTGGTCCGAGTGAGCAAAGAAACAAAAAGATAATACGGATAGAGAGTATAGACACGACTTGTCAGATTCTCTTCCTATGCTATTTCTTATTCTCTTTCTCACCCGGACCAATCATTTTTAATTACCACATACATTCTTTTTTCATCCTTTATATACTACCACTATATGCTTCTGACTTCCATTATCTTCTATTTTCATCAGAATTGTAATACTTCCAGGATGAAAATATTAGAGCTTTCTTTTATCCTAATGTTGCTTACTATTAGCACAAGTGCTAAAAGGGGTAAGTATGCTAGGAGGGATAGTACATTGAGGGTGGCTAATGAAGAAAAAGACTACTTGAATTGGATTAATCGCATGAGTTCTCGCAATCATTCTGTATTTCAAGAAGCGAAGAACAAATTAGAGCCTTGTAAATTTATTAAGGTGAATAAAAATCCGAAATGTGGAGATTTTACGACGGTTCAAAAGGCTATTGACTCAATTCCAATTATCAATTCGTGTCGAGTGGTTATTTCTGTTAGTCCTGGGACTTACAGGTAAATTTTATGCACATTGTACACTTGCATTGTCCTGTTTTCGGCATTCAATTGTTGAGCAATATTGCTAGTAAATTATGTGGAAGTTTTCTGGTTTAAATGAGGTTAAAATTTTGCAGGGAGAAGATTGAAATCCCAGCAACAATGGCATACATTACCCTGGAAGGTGCTGGTTCACATAAAACAACTATCAAATGGGATGACACTGCAGATAGGACAGGAAAGGATGGTCAGCCAATGGGAACTTATGGTTCTGCAACTTTTGCTGTTAATTCCCCCTACTTCATTGCCAAAAACATCACCTTTAAGGTACTAATTGTGTGCTTTGTTACATTATGTTTAATAATTAGATGCATGTGTTAAGAACTAATGTTTGTCTCTAATGATGCATGGGTAATACTAATGCTTGTGTCAGAGTCGGAGCTAGAATTTTGAGTTTACGGGTTATAAATTCTAGAAAATGTAGCTTATTGGGTTCTTGATAAGTTATTTACACATTAAACATAAATATAGAATTGAGCAAAAGCTACGGGGTTCTACAACCACACTGTCTATTCAAGGTATAATTCTTGGATTAACTTTTTACACACTAACAGTATAAAAGATTTTGTACAATTGGTATGTCGGAAAAAATACTCGCACTTTTTTTTGTAAACAGCTGAATGTAGTTTTCTTGAGGTGACCTGATTGTATAAAAATTATTTTACGCCATCAGAGTATTGGAGTTAAAACTCATAATTAATTCCTCCGAGAACAGAATGTAGCGCCAGCACCACCATCAGGGGCACTGGGAAAGCAAGCGGTGGCATTAAGAATCTCGGCGGACACAGCGGCATTCATAAATTGCAAGTTCATTGGAGCACAAGACACACTGTATGATCACAGAGGCAGGCATTATTTCAAGAACTGTTATATTCAAGGCTCAGTAGACTTTATATTTGGAGATGGGCTGTCTCTTTATGAGAATTGTCATTTACGTGCCAAAACAAAAAGCTATGGAGCCTTGACAGCCCAGAAAAGGGAGAGCTTGCTGGAGGAAACTGGATTCTCTTTTCTGAATTGCAAGGTTACTGGATCTGGTGCTCTTTACTTGGGCAGGGCTTGGGGAACTTTCTCTAGGGTAGTCTTTGCTTACACTTACATGGATAAGATCATTACACCAAAGGGATGGTATGATTGGGGAGATAAGAACAGACATATGTAAGTTGTTTCGTTTCCTGTTTTTCCTATGCAAAATTCGTATCACTTCATGAGTTTACTGGTGAGTTTATGTTGATCTGCAGGACTGTATTTTATGGGCAATTTAAGTGTTCAGGACCAGGGGCGGATCATGGTGACCGGGTGAAATGGTCCAGGGAGCTCACTGAACAAGAAGCTAAACCTTTTATCTCACTCAGTTTCATAGATGGTCATGAATGGCTACTCCATGTTTGATGATTTCTTATATGTCAAGCTAAGCTATGACAGTCACGAGTCTTCTTAATCCTGTACAATTACACAACTTGTGTAACATATTGAAAATGAACAAACACTAGAAAAAGATTTGTCCACCCCAGTATACTATGGACCAATTTTCTCATCCAGGCATCTGAATTATCTCCGCTTAAAAGCTGCGAGTCCACCCATGATCACGAAAATAGAAAAAGTAGCTCTACCTCCATTCATCAAACCAAATACAGTCACACGAATAAAGTGTTCGATATGGGTTTCCTCATGTCCGTTAGTTAAAAAATTTAGAAAATATTTTCTTTAAAGAAAATGATCTTTGTAACGGAAGTAGGAAAACAAGTGGCATTTTCTCCTGCTCTCAAAACCACCTACCCCCACCAACACAATACGCATCATTCTACCCTTACCCACTCTCATTATTGTGTGAGATACATACAAGTGCTTTTAGAAAAACATTTTTTAACTTGTACACCCAACACAAGAAAATAAATAAAAACCACTAGTTTTCCTACGGAAAACATTTTCCACTTTAACCGAACAAACCGCATCAGTGTTCATTTTCAGAACTGTTACATTTTTATGATACTTGGTCAAGTACTAAATTTTTCAAGAAAATTCCCTTACTATGTTCCGGAAACAAGCCCAATTAACTGCCAACTAAGTTCAGTAAATTGTCAAGAAGAAATCACTGCCAAAAGATGAGACAGCACGACACTCATCAAATCACATGCCACCAAATTTAGCCTAACCGAGGAACGAGGAAAGGAATACTGTATTACAAGAAGCTGGGAGCTATGTATATAAGTTTACACGAGAAGAGTGAGAAAACGAACTGTACAAGTATAACCATATGTACATTGAACACATAATACAACTCCACCATGATGGTCAGTTAAAAGCGTCTTTCTTCAAGTTAATGAACTGTACAATATCAATAACCAGCCTGACAGAAACAAACTGAACAAGTCAATAACGAAAAGGAATATATAAGTCTTTAGGAAGACGAAACCAAAAGCAAGATGGGAAAAAGATATTCTAACATTAACAGGCAAAAATAGAGGTCCTCTACATGTCAATGTCATATAAAGAGAAAATCAGATATCAACATCTCATGTTCCACATTGTAATGGGGAAGATATCCAACACTCCTAGAAAATGGATGCGTTTTAAAAAGCAAACACTCATGCGCAGCAAGGACATCCGGCACCCACCCCTCAACATGCAGCAAGGTGGACCGACATCACCATCGAGATAAAGGGACTAAATGAAAGGGAGAGAATTACTAGGGACTGACCAAAATATTTTTGCAACGAATATGCAAACAATTGTCGTCAACTACAGGAAAACTCCGTAATGTTCGTATAAAAAATGGGTATCCCAATATCAGAGAAACTGAAAAGTAAACACAGGCCACGCACCACGTAGATCATCAGGACTGGAAAAGAGTTACAGTCGCAATGTAACCATTCTTCATCACCTGTGACAAATAAACAAAAAAATCCTAGTGAAGCAATTGGAAACGATAATACAAAGAAGGGAAGAGAGATAAAATGTATACCAGAACCATGGCATGGGGTATACAGACATTTATTTGAAAACAAAGAAAATCACCTCAAAGGCAACATTTGGGTAGCCATATACAAAGGTAGATCCAAACGGATTGCTCGTAGAGCCTTGCGTCTGAATAGCAGCTTGACCACAATCCCCTAGTATCTCCTGCAGAATCGTTGAAACTTAACAAAGCCAGCTTGAAATTGAGCCAAGACAAAAAAGGATGTTTGATGACAGTTATATACACAGGTACCAGTGCACAACAGTTTGCTCATTAGTTCGAAATATCATATAGCATGAGCTGATAAGGCAGAGCAACAATTATACAGAGCACAATTAGTAAGAACTTCCAACTTGATAACTTCGAAGGAATACAAACAAATGAATTGAATAACTACAAATCAAACAGAAAAAAAATTCACCTTAACTTGTTCCCATTTTGTGCTGGCTGTAATAGTGGCTTTAGAGGAGTTCACATCCTGATCATATGACCCTACAGCTGCAGACAAAATGATGCAAAAAGTATTAAAACGATTATCCAATTCTTTTACATCGATATAACGAAAAGAGGGCTTTAAAGAAACAACTCACAATCAGAACAATAGATAACAAAATTGCACTTCATGTATGTATTAAAATCAGCATGCCCAGGATAGTTGGTGTGCAAGATAAATTTCTTGATTTTATGTGTCTGCAAAACGCAAATAAACCACAATAATCTGAGAAAAACAGAGACTTCGTAACATGTGCTCATGGAAACCCAGAAGCTGACATACCTGCCCATCAAATAGTATATCTAAGCCACGAGGAAAGTAGTTGTAGAAGTAATCACCACAAAGAGTTGTCTTCGGCCGGGGATCTGAAGCCGAATGAATCACCATTTGATCAACCTGTACAGCTAACGAAGTCAATCTCCACCAAAAATCTAACATGTAGAAACCTTATAGCGACCCACGAGAAGTTGGGTATATCAATTTTCGGTTAGACACCAAAGGAATTTAAAAATACCTGTTTCTGATGTACTCCGCATGGTCGGCCTAATTCGGTCCAAACATCCTGCATAAAGACAAGATAAGACAAGGTGGTGTGATTGATTGAGTCATCATAAATATGTAATAAAGGAATAGGAGGAAATGCAGCACAAACAACATATAATGACAAATATATCCAGGCATTGAAAAACCAAAAGTGAAACTACTAAATGAACTAAGTTCAGCACCTAGTTCAATAGGAGCTAACGCTTCAGGAAAGATGACTAAAGACAGTATCACATCAACACCAATTAGAGTTTTCACAATATTATGGAAAAATATCCAGTGGAAGAAAGAGATACTTTAAACAACTCTACCAAATGATTAAAAAGGGCAGCCAGGTGCACTAAGCTCCCGCTATGCGCAGGATCCGGGAAAGAGCCCCACCACAATGGTGTATTGTACGCAGCCTAACATTGCATTTCTGTCAGTTTCAGAGGCTGTTTCCAAGGCTTGAACCTGTGACCTCCTGGTCACATGCTAGCAACTTTACCAGTTACTCCAAGGCTCCCCTTCAACTCTATCAAATGATTAACCCAAAAATAATCTATATAATTTAAACAACTCTATCAAATGATTAACCCAAAAATAATCTAAAGAAAGAGTAACCTGTGGTGATGCACCAAAGAGGATGTGCTGGCCACCAATGCTAAACCGTAATTCTTCCCCCAGCTAAAGAAGACAGAAAACAAAACAAAATCATCTGTCAATCAACTGAACTACATGTCAGAGCAACTCCAAACGGCAAACTTAACAAATGATCCTTGACACATTTTCTACGATCCATGTGGCTGAATTTAAACAGATGTTTATGATCAAAACTACGGCACAGAAAGGCAAAAGAACTTCGTCCTCTTTTATCATTGAAAGTGGAAAATACTCTAAATCATTCATCAAGTACCAAGATTCAGCATTTTGAGCACAAAAAAAGATTCTTATAACAATAATATCAAACTAGACATTCAATCTTCTCCATTCAAAAGAAACGATATGGGGTAGACACTGATGCTTTTTGAATTTTAACCTCAAAAATAGTAGCCATTGCAAGTGGAGAAAGAACTATTAAATGCAGCGGCACCAGATTTAGTTTTACTATAATTCCATTTCCTTTCCATCACAATTTGAGATGACACTGCGATGAAAACTAAAGCATCACCAATGTTGATACTTGATGCAATACTACAATTTTCTAGCTCACTTGTTTGAGATTCTCTGATGATTGATTTATGACAGAGCAAGACAAACACATCAGCCAGAACTCTAAAAACCCAGAGGTCAGTTTCCTTTTTCAATGGCTATATATTGGAAAAGCGACACAAAAATATGAAGTAGCAAATTTAAAGGACCTCAGGGCAAAGACAGCTGTGAAAGGACAAATTTAAGTACATTAACACGAAAACTGATAAGCTCCAGACATGAACGTTCTTTACATCAGCTCTATGTAATGAAAAGCACCACAAGTGCACAAGGAGGAAACCCTAAAGAGCTTTCCCCATGAAAAGAAACAAAGAGCCACGGCTCAAAGGAGGAGGACCTAAACTTACTATTAATACATTATTCTATAAGAAATCACATATAACATTAAAGAGACTGCACAAAAACTTCAGCATGGACAAGAGACCGAAATAAACCTTAACATGCACTTCTTCCATGTAGTGGCTGCCAGCAGGCAGAGGAGGAGTACAGGCCTTGTTCATCATGGATCCAACACCAACTTTACTTCCAGAAGAACTATCATATATCGATACACGGCAAGTAACTGGAGTTGTGCCATCTGGAAACTCAAGAGGTAGTTCCGCTGTTGAAGTGGAAAGAGAAAGAAAAAAAAATATTTATACAAGAGTAAATAATTTGAATCTGCACAAGTGTGAAAAACAAACAAGAAATACCTTCTCCATCACGGCAGCAATCTGCATACTGGGAGGGAATTGGAAAAGCAAAGGACAATCCCTGCAAAGTTGCAATCTATCAGAGCCCTCAACACAGAACTAAGTGATACATAACAAAAATAGATTTAACTGTGCATTCAACAGACATTGGACAAACATACTGGATAAAATAAAGTGTAAACTCCTCGGTCCTTGTCATATGTTCCTGGATAGGTTGGCCCAAAAAGAGAATAGACAGCTACAAAAGTGGCTAAATTGGACGACCCGCTGAAAGTAACAAAATCCAAAGATAATATTTTCATCAACAGAAATGCCGGGAGGTGTTAGCAGAGCATTATGAAAACTTACCCATTTAAAGAGTTGTGAAAGTAAACACTACGAAAACCTACCCAATTATAGAAGTGGCATAGCGCATCTCAAGCCGTTTTACATCAAATATTTCAATAAGGCGCAGTCTCTGAAACAGGTAAGACTAGAGGGTGTCAGAGATACTTGAAAAATTGTTTCTTGTCATCCATTACGCCAAGTAGAAAGCTCTTGAGCTAATATATAAAGTAAATAAATCTTCTAAAAGAGAAACTTACAAAAGAAATAAGTTCATGATAAAGAAAATTACAAGAGAAATAAATTTAAAAGAGACTAACATAATTTTAGAAATATTTCCTGAAATGAAATCTCCATAACTCATTCCATTCCAATCACGTTACACTTAGTAAATGTACATGATCAAGGAAGCTAGACATTAATTAGATGTATTCATGCTATTGATACTTCTCCAAGCATGTTCCTTTTTTTAGGGTAAATCAAAAGGAATTTCCTTGATGTGCACCACGCTGATGCCAAATGTTAATGGGTAAAAGATGTTTAGCATTGAGCCTCCAAAAACTATTCAACGACCTACAAATTATGGAATCTCTTACTTACACCAATAGTATAGACAAGGTAAGTGATGATCATAGGCATCCGTCTTTCAACTCCTACAAAACGTTCTCCATATCATATAAAAAAAGGCATCTTAACGCTATTTCCGAAACTTCCTTCTTTCTTCCCTGTTTTGCTCAACCTCCATGTTGCAAGGGTGTCTTCAACTGTACAGGGAAGTAAATCATGGAATACACCAACACTCCTATTTCCACTGCATAGTACATAGTGTAATGAAGGAGCACAAGATTAGTGTGTTCCCCCTTTTCTTGCACATGAAACACTGATTAACATTATGTAACTTCTCCTTATCAAGTTGATGAATCCTATAACGTCCCATGAAGCATACCAAGCAAAGAAGGCTGATCTTAAGCGGTTTAACCATTCAAATAAATATAATAAGGTTCCACCAGGAAGCTGACGCATTTGAAATGTGTAGGACACGACTTAGGGTAAAAAGTTAGTAGGTAGTAGAGTCTTGTCTCGCTTAGATCATGAATTAGTGTCTATAATCTATATACTTCATGGAAGAAGACCCTAAGGCTTATGGTGAAGCAATGAGGTCAATAGATGCTACGTTTTCAAAAGAGGCCGTTAAAAGAGAAGTGAAATCTATAGTTTCCAACTAAGTTGCGCGGACTCTTCATGTTTGATGCCACACCCCTGATTCTTTTTTTTTTGTTTTGAGAAGGTAACAATTAGTTTTCTATTCCAAAACAATCAAACTTGCCACAACATGTTACAGGTTTCCATAATTACAATTGTAGGCGAGTAGCAGGAAGATCTTCAACCCTATAGCAAAAACTTATAATGAGCCTAAAACATTCATAACTGATTCTAGATCTTCCATGTACTCCTGTTTACACCAAAAATGAAATAAAACTATGCAATTCATCTTCATCTTCTGTATGCTGTTGCACTTGTTCTGGAAGCATCTGAGATTTCTTTCTTTCCGCACGGACCACCAAATGCATGCAGGTATGATTTTCCATCTTTCTTTATGACCAGATATACTAGCATAGCTGCTCCAGATTTGCAGTGTTTGTACTATCCTCTTTGGCATCACCCAATGTAGTCCCTTCATGTTGATGAAGATTTTCCACAAATAACTAGTGATCCTACAGTGTAGAAAGAGATGAGTGACTGTTTCATCCACTTCTTCAGATAGGAAACATGTTGGATTCGGATTGAAACCTCTTTTCATTAGATTTTCTTTGGTAAGCACTGCCTGTTTAGCCAATAACCAAGTAAAACATGAAACTTTAAGGGAGATTTTTACTTTCCAAATTAGTTTCTAGGGCCAACTACCAACTTGATTGTTGAAAGTATTGAACTTCATGTAGGCCTCCTGAGTATTGAATCTGCCTTGCTTGTGATTCTGCCATACCAAACTATCTTGTGAAGTGGTTGTTCCTTTGAATTGCTCCAGAATTCTAAAGAGCTCTGCTAACCTTTGAATCTCCCAATCATTTAATGGTCTTTTGAAGCTCAAATTTCATCCCTGGCTTGACCATACCTCTACGACAGTGGCATTTTGCTGCTGGTTGAGGATGTAAATATCAGAAAATAGATCTTTTAAAGTGCCTTGCTCCAGCCATCTATATCGTCCCAGAATAGAACCTTCATGCCATTTTCCATCTTTATACTGCAGTTTTCTCTTAGTTTTGGCCATAGATTCCTGATAACTCTCCAAAGGCTAACTCCGTAAGCGCTAGTGACCAATTTGGTAGTCCAGTAACCATCCATTTCATATTTCAGCTTGATTATCTCCTTCCATAAAGCTTGTTCTCCGAATGCAAATCTCCAAAGCCATTTCATCATAAGGCATTAGTTTTGGGTCTTCAAATTCCTTATCCCTAGTCCCCTAGCCTGTTTACTACCAATCAGAGCATTCCACTTGACCAAGTGAATTTTTTTGGTTTCACTATTTCCTTCCCAGAGAAAGTTCCTTCTTAGAGCATCAAGTCTCTGAATAACGCCATTAGGAATAGGGAAAAGAGACATAATGTAAGTAGGCATGAAATCCAAAACACTGTTAATAAGTGTTAGTCTTCCCCCCAAAGAGAGGTATTGGCTTTTCCAGTTCACAAGTCTTCTTTCACATTTTTCCACCACCCCATTCCATATATCTATGGACCTACTTTTGGCTCCCAGTGGCATACCCAAGTATATAGTTGGTAGTTCACCAATTCTACCCCCGAGGGTCCTAGCCAATGAAGATAAAACAGTCACTTCATTAACGGGATACAAGAAGCTTTTATTCCAATTAATGTGTAGTCTTGAAATTGCCTTAAAGAGAACAAAAATGATCCGGAGCATCATAAGCTGCTCTCTATTAGCATCACAGAAAATCAGTGTATCATCCGCATACTGCAAGTGAGTGATCTCCATGTCAATCCCCGATCGATTTGCAACTTTGAAACCTTTCAGCCAGGATTTTTCTTGGGCAATTTTTAGCATAGCATTCAGTCATTCCATCACAATGATGAATAAGAAAGGGGACAGAGGGTCTCCTTGTCTTAAGCCGCTCTCTCTGTGAAAAGAAAAATCCAGTAGGAGAACCATTAATTAAAACAAAAAATTTCACAGTGCTAATACAAAATTTCCCCCATCATAACCATCTGCCACCAAAACCCCTTTTTGATAGGATCTCTAGCAGGAAATTCCAATTAAGATGGTCATAAGCTTTTTGTATAGCTTATATCCAGCTTACAGAGGATGCCCGGAACATTACTTCTCATTCTTGAGTCCACACATTCATTTGCCATAAGAATGGCATCCATTATTTGTCTTCCTTTGATGAAGGCTAGCTGTTGAGTATCCACCAACTTGTGCATCACTTTTTTGAGTCTTTCTGTTAGCAACTTAGAGATGATTTTATACACACTACCAATTAGGCTGATGGGTCTGAAATCCGTTAACTCCTTTGCACCCATTTTTTTGGGGGATCAAAGCCACATAGGTAGAGTTGAAGCTTTTTTCAAAAACACATCTTTCATGGAAATTTTGAATTGCAGCAACTACCTCCTCACTTACTACCTCCCAACAGTGAACATAAAATGCCATGGTGTATCCATCCGGGCCAGGAGCTTTATCTCCAGCACATAGTTTCACACTTTCCCAAATCTCCTGGCTACTAAAGTCCTTTTACAGCAATAGATTATCTTCCACAGAGATTCTATTGTTTTCCCTGCAACCACCAGAAGGTTTCCATACCTCAGTCTCTGAATATAACTTCTGGTAAAAGTCGACAATTTCCCTTTTTATAGTTTCAGGATTTCTAATAGCTTCTCCACCCACATTTAGCTCCTCTATGTTGTTATATATTCTGTGTGAGTTAGCAGTTCTATGGAAGAACTTGGTGTTGTTGTTCTCCCTGTTTTAACCAATTAACCCTTGATCTTTGCCTCCATGCTATCTCCTCATGCTTGGCTATATTTTCAAACTTAATTAGGAGTCCAGCTTTCGCATGAATCTCTTCTTCACTAAGAAGTCTTTGGTCTTGTTTTTCTTCTAATTCTACAAGCTGGCCGACGATACTCTGTTTCTGCATTGCTAGATTTCCTTGGATAGTTTTGCTCCACTCTCTCAATTTATCTTTTAGAGCTTTCAACTTGAAGGCTAGGATGTAGTCTGGCCTTCCTTCGCACACAAAAGATTTCCACCATTCTTTGATTCTATCCAAAAAAACCTATGTATGCAACCACCAATTCTCAAATTTGAAATACGACCTTATCGGTTCCCAGTTTCCCACTATGAAGCATTATAGGTGTGTGATCAGAAGTAACCTTGTGAACGATTAACTGTTTGATGTTTCTAAACCCCTCGTCCCACTCATCAGATACTAGAAATCTATCTAGCCTGGCTGCTATGTCGTGTCTATCCCCTTTCCTCCAAGTATAGCTGCCCCTACAAGATGAGGGTCCAACAAACTCATATCCTCAATAAAGTCGGAAAAATCAGTCATTGCCCTCGTGATTCTAGAGCAATTCTCCTTTTCCGAAGGAAATCTAACCGTGTTGAAATCTCCACAGACTACCCAAGGGACAGTAAAAGTCCTCTAGCTGCTCCAATTTCCCACCACACTTCTTCTCTTTCTACTTTGTTGTTAGGTACATAAACGCCTGAGAGAAACCAAGTAAAATCTTGATTCTTTCCAGTGATATAGAACTCGACATGCACCCATTGATATTCTTGAAGATTTTGAGCAACATAGGTTTCCAATCACACTTGGTACTTGTATCATTTGCCAAAAAGGGTGTTAACCCATAAGTAGTGAGTGCATATTCAAGAAGACATTAAGACCTGATGGTGCGATTGATAAATATAAGGCTAGAATTGTGATTAGGAGTTCTATTACTTTGATACTTATTCTCTTATGACCACAATAGTGATCATTAGAACTCTGAAGGTGCAACAGACATGATGCAGCTGCAATGTGAAGGACATGGATTAGGGTAGAAGGTTAGTAAATAGTTGAGTGTTGTCTCACTTATCCTTCCATAATAGTAGTTATAGTATTTCTCATGTAGTTTCTTGTCCTTCAATTTCTGTTACTATCTACCGTCTCTTGTACTTCGATAATCCACTATTTTTTTGTAGTTATGTCCTCTTTCCATAATACTTTGTCATGCTCTCTATAGTATTTTGTCATGATTCCTTCACTTCCGTTAATTATTTTTCGAATTGTGGTGATATATTTTTCCTTCGGCCGAGGGTCTATTGAAAACAACCTCTCTAGCTCCCAAGGTATGCTGATGTTGATGTGGTAATAGGTGTAGCTGTGCTGACAATCTTGCATGAGTCATGACATAATTAAACTTCGAAGTTTTCCTCGCCAGCAAACTCTAGCTTAATATAATCTTCTGTTACTCCAACTGTAGCAATCAATGTGCATTTGATTCTACATGGACACTCCAAACAGAATTCAATCCAATAAAGTATACCCCTCACATGTAGATTAAAAAAAATGATCAAGATTACAAAATAAAGGATACAAATGTTTTGGAAAATTGACACTGCCAACACATTATAGCCATGCATTAAGAATTGAAAACCCAGAAAAGAATTGAGCCATAAATAAAACATCAGTACTTTACTTGAACAAATTACAATCAATAATATTTCCATACAATGTAAGGGAATCTTCTCATTTTAACTAAACTTGAAAAAGGCATGCACAAAAGAATTGAGCCATAAATAAAACATCAGTAGTTTACTTGAACAAATTACAATCAATAATATTTCCATACAATGTAAGGGAATCTTCTCATCTTAACTAGACTTGAGAAAGGCATGCACCAAACTAATACCTGTGACCAGGGGTCAAACCGCAGATGAAATCCATGATCTGGCAAGCTAATCACAATGTCAAGTTTTAAGGGCTCCTACAGAACACAAATTGAGCATTGAAGTCATGTATTTTTGAGATGCGGGTATGCAAAACTAACCATGTCCGCAATATTGGTTACGGTGTATCATATTAGGATATCATGTAAAACCTGAAAATTTCAGAACCATATTTGCATTCAAATTGCAGAATTTCGGTTTATAAACTCATTTTAATGGATGCGTCCTACTACAAAATATCTTACTGGCTGAGTTAATCACAATTAAATGGGGAACACGTTTCTATCCAACCAACAAAAGATGATAAAGGTTTATAAACCCACTATAACCAATGCCTCCAATTGCAAAACAGATAACTGGCTCCATTGACCGCTGCTAATTGGGCAATTTCTATTCAACGAACAAAAGTTACTAATTTCTCGGTTTCGACTTGTCTTTACTCGTCCCCCATCCTCCCGTCGCCTGTCCTATGACTAACCGAACACCAAATAAGGCAAAACGGATTCTCTACAACACATAGTGATCAGCAATCCGTAAACTGATTGCCTTGAACTTCAAAGCAACTAAACCTAGAGAGATTAAAGTTGATTTAAAATGACATTTAAGGTGCACAAATCTAATGCACATAATAAGAAATTGTAAACATAGAACATATATTTAATCATGGTGAATCATACCTCGTCGAAATACTTAACATGGACAACATCATAATTTTTAGGATCCTGCTCAACCTGAGCAAAAGCTTCACAAATAGGCATTCCTGAATGAATTACAAGCAAATCAGCTAAACTAGACCACAACAATAACAATTCAACAAATTGATTTACTTAATTAACAACGGATGACCTAATCGGCTGACAAAACTTGAAATATAAATAGAGAGTATTACCGAGAGTAAACGGACCGATGCCAACACCAGGACGGAGATCGAGACTAATAGCGCCCATTGCAGTGCCTTCACAGCGACGTCTCGGTCTCTGCATCGTTTGTATCAAATGTAAATCGCCGACTTTCGATTGAAGTCTATAGAAGACGATATAGCGAGAGAGCTTTATGGTAACTGGTTATGGAATTTAGCATCCACCGCACGAAACGTCACCGGTAATTTTGAGTTTATTGTTTTGTTTTGTTTATTTTTACGTGTTCGGATATATTTTATTGAGGTATGTAATTTAAATTTTTTAACTTCTTGTATTTTCATTTATAAAGGTAAAAGTTTTATAATTTGTGAAAATATTAATTTCTTCAAGTCTTATTCTTAACTGAACAAATCATATTTCATAGTAAATAACTTATTGAAATACATCCAGACGATATTTTAATCGAAATGGAATCACTAATCTCACAAGTTATATCTTTCATAGGAGTATGGGGTTGCAATTTCAATCGAGATAACATCAACAGTTTATCATCAGCCACAACCCCTCTCTAGAACTTTATTCAATGCATAATGAACGATTTTGATATGCATAAATTTAAAAAAAAAAACACCGAACAAGAGAAACGATTGTGGACATAAATAGCACAGTCTAACCTACTTTAAGTAGATGATCTAAATAATCAAAATACAATAAAAACAAGCACATATAAATAGATAATCTAACCTACAATGTATTCTAAAAAAGAAAAAAAAGGCACAAAAAAACCTTAAGATTCAACTTAGAAGGAACAAATTAGTACTATCAAAATGAGAGCAAAATGCATTTAAATTAAAGAAAAATACAGATTAATAACATCAAATAATCAACAGACAAGAAGGAATTTAGTATGGGAAAGCTCGTATTTGAGCGAAATGCACATTAACAACACTAAATAATCAATCAAATAAACAATTTAGTATGGAGTCAAATGCACACAAAAATATCAAATAATCGACAAAGAGGAAGGAATGTACCTATGTTGAAATTCAGATCGAAGAAATTTACAGAGAATTGAACAAAGAAAAGGCAGAAATTGAAAGAGGAAGACTTTAGAGAGAGGTGGAATAGCATGTAAGAGAGAATTGGTGATAAATACGTGTTGTCGGCGAAAATATACAATACAAGTTGTTTCGAGTAAGTTTTGCAAAGTTGACACGTTTTACTTGATAATAATTGTAGTGGGATGACATAATTTCTCCTTAATAAGTTGTGTATCGCCATGTTCCTTTTGTAAATATATTTGGACGATCATATGTTATTGCAAACTTTATAATACACATATTTGAGCGATCATATGTTGTTTTTAACTTTCTCATACCCATATTTTACAAATATTTGCTGGTCAACAATAATAATAACCAGTTATTATTTAATACGACACCTCTTTAGGCAACTCTTTTCCACATTTTTTAAAATAATCTTTTTATGAAATATATTTATGAGTCAACTATTTTATTTAAAAAATAAATAAATTAAACCTACGTTTAGAGCATCTGAGATGTGAGAGTTCAAACCTCCATTAATAACTTTTGGGCTTCCTATGTAAATATATCATCGGACGCATGTATGTGTATCAAACTGTATAAATAATGTATAATTGTTATTACATGATGTGTAACTATGTATCAGGAATATATATACACCAATAAATATATACTGGCATACAATATTTATACATTGCAATTTGCAGCAGTTCATTTTCTTCAACAAGTTGATTTTTTTCTCAATCCTGGCTAGTTCAAATCTTCTCTAAACAGTCTCGAATTTTAGATGTGAGATACTATTGATGTTTCGAGTTTTTTGATATATTATTATTCATTTGAAATGATTCATGATTGTGGTAGGTCAAATTTTATAATTTGAAGTTCCAATCTCTTCAATTATTGAATTTCAATGGACATCAACTCAAATCATCCTCTAAACAACTAAATTTTAGATATGAGCTTCTTTCAATGTCTCGATTCCTTTGATATGTTATTCACTCGAAACGACTTACGTTTACAGTAGGTAGGATTCTAAAATTTGATTCTTAATTCAAGTTTATTTTTCTCACAACTTTGGTTCCTAATTAATTTTGAGTTTCACTTAATAGGAGACCAAATTTATTTGGGCCTAAGCCCAATAGCGATCTAGCACCAAGCCCAGCTACAATCTATCCAACTAATAAGCCCAACACAGGCACGATGCACTATATGGTGACTGATGTGTGATGCAACTTGAATACTTGATTGATCAATGATCATACCATAGATCAAATCAAATTTCAATCTCTTAACCTTTTTTTTTTCTGTTACATTTAACCACTTAAATGTACACGTCCAATGCGATAAATATATATTAAAATCATCCTAAAACGATATAATTGATCATCTAATCTCCCATTATTCCATCACAACGGATATTATATTTTTCTTCCCTAAACTAAAGTGAATATTTGCTCATTCTATGTTAGGATATTTTGGTTCATGTCATCATGTGTTGATTTGCATTTTACTGTATAGAATCATGCATAATACAAAATTGAGATGCCTAATAAACTAAAGTACGGTGCTGTATTAAAAGTGTGGGAATTTTGTCATTCTCATAATGCAAAGTTGAGTTGTTATAAATTAAAAAAGAAAATTGTAAAATAACTTAATGTACATGGGGTATTTTGAGTTAAATACATTTTGACAACGGAAATTATGTCTGAAAAAATATTATTGAAATGGAGTTGTGTTAGGTAAATTAAAAATTTGTGTGGTAATGAAGGTGTAATAATTTAAGGATTGTGGATGGAGAACTTTCTTTTGCCTATTGTATATTTCTTAAATATAAATATGTTTTTTATGGAGGCACAAATTAAATCACCTCTTTAAATTATCCTGAAATGATGTTTGACTTTTTGTTACCATTAATTCTCGGGAGAATGCTCACAGAGCAAATATATGAAATTTCGAATTATATTTCTTGTTTTTAGTACAATTATAACAAAAGATTCAAACATATATAGTACGCGTAGTTGTTGATGACTCTCTATCACAATTCTATTTGATTAAAAATGTTGCCTTTTCTGTGAACGTTTATTAGGTTGTGTTCTATCGTAGTCAAGTTAGGAATACGTAAGTATTAATTAGATTTAGATTAGAAAGAACAGGTTTCATATTTGCAAATTCTATAGTTATATATAAAGAAAGCTTTGGTTTGGTTCCCTCTAGCTTGGATTATAAATATGCTATCAATATCACATCCCACTATCCAGGTAGGTTTCCTGAAGTTAAAAAACTACTCGCCCTCCCTACATGTCCAACACTATTTGTCCAGTTTGAAAAAACAATGAATAATTTATCCATTTTTATCAATTTTATCCACAGTTATTAATTATAGTCATTAACCAATCCATTTTCTCAAATCATTCAAAGTTTGACATGGTAAAATTCCATTATCTATCATTTACTATTTTTTAACCCGTGTGCCAAGGACTATTGATGGACGGAGGAAGTAATACCAATTACTTATACTATAAGAACCAAATCATTATTGCCTTAAATTTAATTTCAACTCTCATTCATCTTTATTGATCAAATTCAATAATCATACGTTTGTAATGAAAAAAAGATGTTAAATATATAAATACCTAAATCAAATTACGCCTCAAGATCAGACATGTGTAGATCTCTGTTATTACGTTAAAAGTGCTATCGCATGCATGCATACAATAACTTCACAATATATTGATGATTAGAATTAAATTTTGCTATAGTTAGTGTTAATGGTGTCTACTTCATCTTCATGAAATCCCTTCTTCTTATGAAGCATTTATGTCGTCATAGCTTCTTAATTTTTTACTAGAATATAGAAGGTGAGTATACATTAACATTTAACACAAATATCATGAAGAAGACAAATAAGTACGTGCATGGAAGTGCACTTATTTGAATTTCCGATGAAGTGGAAATTATTTTTGGGGTTAGTTGCATTTAAGTCTCGGAATCAAAACAAGCTCTAAAAGTGAAATTAGCCTCCATGTAATGAAAATAAATTAGTTAACATTTCCACAAAACGTTTAAAATCATAATCATTTTGTAAGTTTGTGTCAATCTTAAATAACGTAACTATTTGTATTATACCCACAGTCAACTAGTGTTTGCTATAGCCAGAAATACATAAAAGAAAAAAAAAAAAATTTAATCAATTTATGATTGTTTCCCCCCTGCTTCTTCTTAATTATCTGCCTGTTGCCTAATCCAACAAATTTTGGTTTAAAATGTTGTCACTTTAGAAAATAACATCCTATTTTATTTTTGTTTTTTAATCCAACCTTTACTACTCTAAGAAGACATACAATTATTAATTATAATTACTAATTTACAATAAAATTTATTTAGTAGGATATATCACATATAATGGTGAAAACGAATTATGTTCAGTGTAATTAACTCTTTTTTTAATGAATGCGCCAATATTTTAAAAGACGCAAAAAAACTATTTTTTTCATCCATTTTACTTGTCTAGTATTGACTAATTAACATATAACATAAAAATCAATAAATAAAATGACAATTTGATTATATCACCCTTAAATAAGATAAGTTCAATATTTTGAGAAATGATTATAGTTAATAATAAGGGTAAATTAATTAGAAACTAGGTGCTCTTAATTTCTTCAGCTGGACAAGTAAAAATGAATATTTATTTTTTAATATAATGAATAAGTAAAAGTAAATGAACAAAACCTAAGAAACAAATCTACACTCTCTCTCTCCTTTTCTTTTTTCTTTTCGTCAACAAAAATGAAAATTGATATTTCGAAGATTAGGTAAAAAAAAATAAAAAGGGAAAAAAAAAAAACATTTCCCCGCCATGTGCCCATGCTAACTTACACGTTTCTAAATCTGGAGGAAAAAACTTTACTTGACGTCCTGGATTGGCAATATGCAAGGAGTAATTAAGTAATTAATTAATGGTGGCCAAATACTGCAGCTGCCCTTAAGTGGACACAGATTATCATTAATTAATCCTACTTGTTTGCCACAATAAAAGATCATTATATTGTTCCCAACAAAATCTCACTCTGTTCACATCTTATTTCTTAAAATTAATTAATGGTGACCAAATACTGCAACTGCCCTTGATAATCACACTCTTATACCTAAGGGTGTTGTCGGGTTGGTTTGATTTTTCATTAAAATATAATCAAATCAATAACGTCGGTTTTTTAAATCTATAAACCAAATCAAACCAATATACAATTGATTTTTTTATTTCAATTTTAGTCGGGTTTTTTCGGTTTTTCGATTTTCTCGGCTTTCTTACAATTATAATGTAATTGAAGAAAAGTTAAATGTTTTCACTAAAAATATTTAAAAACAATTGTCATACAGTAGTTCCAATAAAAATTAAGTTGACAAATTACTAAGACGTCTAAACTATTATCTCTCAAAATAATATTATGTGGATACCCGTTGGTTCAATTTCTAAGTCACTAGTCATAGTACGTAGCTTGTATGAAAGTTCCCTTCACATAAAATGTGAGCATACGACAGAATGAAGAATTGGAGACAACTTATTAAAAACTTAACTCCATAAAATAATTAACTATAACATAATTCCATAAAAAAAAAAAAAAGAAAGAGAGAAAGAAGAGAAACAACCTAAATTACAACTTGATGAATGAGGAGAATGAGAAAAGTAAGATGAGGAAATAATGAGAACTCTCTGAAAACTTGGAAAGTAAAATGTAAAGTGAAGCAATTGAAGAGTTTTAGGTTTTTATATTAAAACTGGGTTTTATATTAATTTGTTACTAATGGATAAATATTATAATTAAAGGCCAAGAATATATATATATATCTATTTTCTGAATATAAAAAAAGTAATAAAAGTAATTAGAAAGTAGATTATTAGTAATATTTTTTTACGTATAAGAAATTAAAATTATATATATATTATGTCGGTTCGGTTTGAGTTCGGTTTGATTTTATTTTTGCTAATACCAAACCAAATCAAGAATGATCAAATTTTTTTTCCCAACACCAAACCAATCAAATCAAACCATAAGTCGATTTTTTTCCTCGATTTGATTTGATTTGACTTAGCGGTTCGGTTTATACACCCCTACTTATACGCCCATTCACATTAAACATTTCTTCTGTTTCATTTTGGTTTATTTACATTGGTTTTACATTTAGCTTAAGAAAATACTACTACTTACTTATTAAGGATTTAGTTTATTAAACTAATCTTATTTATTATATTTTGAAAATCTAAATTTGATTATTCCCTTCGTTTCATATTAGTTGATCCTCTTGCTAAAAATATTTGTTTCATTTTAGTTATCCAAGTTCTAAAATCAAGAGAAGTTTATTGTATTTTTCCAATACTACCCCTATCATTAAATGATTATGTAAAGTGTAAATATTCAAATTTATATTTTCAATGCATAACTAATGAGGTTACTTTAGTAAAATAAGTTTCTATTAAATATTTTTTTAAAGAAAGTGCTAAGACAATAAGGGTCAATTGACAATTGACACCTTAAGAAAATATTTAGGAGAGATTTATTTCACCAAACTAATCTTATTAGTTATGATATCTAAGTTTGATTACTACTTCCTTCGTTCATCTTTACTTGTCCATTTTTCTATTTTAGGATATTCAATAATACTTGTCCAGTTCATAAAATTAATAGATAATTTACTTATTTATACCTATTTTATCCTTAGTATTGAATAGAATTCATTATCTAATACATTTTTCAAAGCATAAAATTTATTATATTTAAAGAATTCATAATATGATAAAATCACCCGTATAATTTACTGCTTTTTAATCCACGTGTCAATAGAAAAGTGAACAAATTAAATAAAGATGAACAAAAGAAGTAATACTTTATGTAGTCATTTAATTGTTATTGAAAAAAATACTCTCTTCAATTCATAAATTAAATAAATAAATAAATTAAAATAACTATGTTTAATAAAGTGATAAGTAAAATAGACCGTGGAGAGTATTTTACTAGTATAACAAAAAAGGAAATGAAGTTAAAATGATGAAATCAGGGCAAACCAGCAAGAGTAATTCTCGATATCAATTATAAAGTCAAAGAAATATTACCAGAAATCAAAAGGCATATAGTATAGTATAATAAAGGCCAAACTCATCGGCAGACCCCTTAAGTACGCACGATCTTTCACTTAGGCACATCAAGTGAACGGATTATATTTTAAACACCTAAAGTAGCCTAAAAGTGGGTCACTTTGGCACCTTTTGCCTTGTTGGCAAAACGCATGCGGAACACTCCGCAAAGGCACGTGAAAGCCTTTTTTTGCTGATATGACATATAAATGACCCCTCAACGGTAATATGCCCATATTTCATCTTCTTATTCATTTCCAAATTAAATTTTAACCCTAATTTATCACTCTTCTTGGAATTTTTTTTTATAAAAAACTCGTCTCTTCTTCTTCTCTCTTCATCATCATCTTCTTCAATTTTTCAAAAGTTTGAACTTTTTCTTATTTTATTCGAACTGAATTGGACAATGTCGAGCTCGTCGTCCATGGCTTTTTGCGAAAAAAATTATCGCTATTCTAAATATGGTAATGAAGCATTACTAAAGACTTTTTGGACTCAACAAAATTCCGGTCGTAGATTTTTTATGTGTAAAAATTCAAAGGTATGTTTTTTACTTCTCAACTAAATAAGTTGATTAAATATTGATTTTGTACTCATTTTTGTTATTAATTTTGTAGAAATTGAACGGGTGCGATTACTTTGACTGATATGAAGAACGACACTCCTCACAAGCAAATAGGGTGATTTGAAATTTGTTGAAGAAAGTTAAGTCCTTTGAAGATAAAGAAAATCGAGCTAGAAGATTTAATATTGTTGGTGTCGTTGCTGCTTGTTTGTTGTTGTGGGGAATATGGAGATTGAAGCCAAATTGCTGAAGTTTGGCCTTGAAGTTTTGATGGCCTTGAGGTTATGATTGCCTTCAAGTGTAGAAGTTGCAAAATGACTTAAATTCCTTCTTGTTGTCATGAAGTTTAGGTGTATTTTTGTGGTTAGTATTAAGCCTTGTTAGGTTTTGTTTGTTGATGTAATGTTGGTCTTGTAAGAATGTTACATTTTGATGAAATGAAATGTTTATTTCGACTCTAAATACTGTTAATGTTTTGATTCTAAATAATGACAATGTTGGTCTTGTAAAATGAAGTATCCAAATAGAAAAGCAACAACACCAACAATGTTTTACTATATGCTCCATATTGAGCTGATATCACCACCACCAACAACTAACTGTACGCTCCTATTGAGCTGAAAACAACAGCACCAACAACTTCATCTATACACTCCATATTGAGCTAAACGCAACAGCAACAACTTCATCAATACGCTCCAAATTGAGCTCAAAGAAACACTAACAACAAGTTCATAAATATGCTCCATATTGAGTTCAAAGAAACACCAACAAAAAGTTAATAAATATGCTCCATATTGAGCTTCAGTTAACACTAATTAATAATCAAAAAAACATGCTCCATATTGGAGCTCACAGTTTGCATGATACTACTTAAGGAACCTAAATTTACAGGTTTCAAAAACTAAAGAACCAAAATGTTTACTTCAAAAACTAAATTGATTGTTTAGTACTGCACATTACACAATAGAATCACAATACACCATCAGACTAAAATATTTCTTCTTGACTACTTCTTCTTCTTTTTGTTGGTCATCTGCTGCAATTGATTAGTGGTGACAACATCTTTGTTTTTTCATTTCAAGCCTCTAGGCTTATAACCAACATCAATCCCTGTAGAACTTACATCTTTGTAAGTTGTACCACTTTGTAGGATCCTTTGACTTGATGTCCCAAGCTATTTGTTGAAGAAAAATCAAGGATCAATAAACATTATATATATGCCCTTTATTTTTTAAGAAATAATGTGAGTTAACTTACATTCAGTATTTGGGTTCCCCTTGCACTAGTGTAGATCCCAAATCCAGCATTCTTTGACCTTTTTGATCCACCCTCATTAACATTCTTTATGGTTCCAACTTTTTCCTTCTTTTACCCAGTAGTTACTCTACTTCTAGGAGGTAATTGACTCTTGATTCCTTCTATAATAGGAATTCTTGTATCACCACAAAAGGTGGATTTTGTAGCTTCTTTTAAGCTTCTAACTCTGCTTGTATCACCACAAATTGTAGTTGAAGATGCAGGTTGACTTGAGCTATATGATGCTGATTTTTTTGAGGTTGAAGGTGCAGGTTGACTTGAGCTATATGATGCTGATTTTTTTGAGGTTGAAGGTGCAGGTTGGCTTGAGCATTTAGGCTGGCAGCTTTCTTGTGAACTTTGACCACTAAATCGAAATCCTTGGCTATGTGCTTATGCATTAGGATCAGGAATCTATAAAATCATAGCACACCAGTTAATAAGTTATAAAATCAACATAAAAAATAAACTTCTAAAATGAAATAAAAGTGACTGTTTTACCTTGCGAAATCTTCTGTTATGGCCTTGTTGATGACACTGGGAGCATGTTATTGTCCCATTTTTTTTGGACATCTCTCCAGATTTCTTTACTGGTTCCCCTTTGCCTCTATTTCTATTTTTTGCAAGTCTGTCAGGCATTTTTTTATGCGCAGAGGGCCCAATCTTTGGATTATTTGTCTCAGGCCACATCTTCATATTGGAGATTGGTTGGATAAAGTGATTACAAGCCTTCATGAAGGTTTCCTTCTTATACCAATGTTCCATATAAGGTTCAGGATTTTTTTCAACATAATACAAAGCACAAATGGCATGTTGGCAAGGAATGTCTCTCAACTGCCAAGTTTTACAACTATATGACCAATTAGTCAAGTTCACAGTATGCCTATACTCCCCTTCTCCAACCTCAATCCAACCTCAACATTCCAAAGAACCTTATAAGCCTTAGCCCTGTCCTTATTCTCCTCCAAAATAAGTCTAGTCATAGGTGCAATATCACATATCCAAGTATTGATAAACTTAATCATATCCACAGTTCTAGTCATGATTTTTCTCTTAATTTCCTCTAACATGGTAATGATAGATTTATGTCTAGGGACCAAGATCTATGAATTAAAGGTCTCACATATGTTATTCTAAACAGCATCACAGTTACAATGCTCTTTAAAGAATGCCCTAACCCACGATTCCCTAGAATAATGCAGCAAATCACCAATGATATCATTACCTTGCATACCAAGTTGGTTCATGTAATCAAGTTTTTCTTTGAACTTCACTTCAAAACTTGCCTTTGAGCATTTTTAAAGCTATTTTTTGCTCTCTTCTTCCTTCCACTCTTGACTCCAGTTAGCCCAGATATGTCTAGCATATCTTCTAATTTCAGCATTTAGTAACAACTCAAGAACAACAGCATGAAAACCCTACATACAAAAAAAAAAAACACAGCTAAAGTACTTGACAAAGAAATTCTATTTTTTAATTAATTGCCAGTTAAAAAAATATAAAACATTACCTTTTGCATATCAGCCGTCACAGTAAGACCTGCTCCTGTACCCAACTGCAGATCCTCTTTCAAGTAGTTGATAAAAAAACTCCAATTATGCTTGGTTTTCTTGTCCATAACAACCCAGGCTATAGGAAATATCTGATTGTTTCCATTCTTCCCAACTGCAACTAGAAGTTCACCTTACAAGCACCCTTTACGAAATATCCATCAAATCCTATAATTCTTCTACATCCTTCCATCCACCCTTTTTTTAATGCATCAAGACACACATAGAAATACACAAAAAAAAATGTACCTGGGACAGTTTCATTGTCCATTCCAAACAGAACTGCCAGGATTTGTTTGTTTGATCATCTCAGCATAATCACATAATCTTACAAATTTTAAGTTTCAGTCCCTCATGGCCTCTCTTAGGATCTGTAAATTTGCCCTGTAACAGATTGTTTTACCCACATATAATCCTAATTTTTCTCTGCACAATTTTTGTATTTTCTAAATTTTCAAAGATCGTTGTTTGCTAATTTCATCCCTAAATCTGTCAGCAACAAACTTAGTTGTACACATCTTATTCTTGTTTGATGTTGTACACTTATGCACTGGATTATAATTCTTAATCAAAAAATTACCAGAGTCTTTGTCAAGTGCACCATAACACAACTAGTTGCATTTTGTCTTGAATTTGCACTTAGCCCTCACTCTATGAGCTTTATTAGGTTTTAAGATAATCTAAACTCTATTTTCCACTGCATACCTCTCCAAAGTTTTTCTAAATTCCTTAGGACCATTAAAAATCATACCTAGTTCAAAAACAATAATAAATCATCATCAAATTTGATTTTATTACTTCTTCTTCTTCTTCTTGGGAAATCAACACCAACAACAGCATCCTCATCTAACAAATCAGTGCTATCAATACTATCACATTCTGAACTATCAATATACTCTTCATCACCTCCTAATCTACCCACATATCTATCTTTCTTATTCCTGCCAATGTCTTGAAAACCTTTATCAATACCAGCTTCACCTACTGGTATTTCTTCTATTGATTTGGATTTTTTTTTGCTTCTATTTTCATCCTTAAAGGCTCTCAACTCTTTATCAATGTCTGAATCATCCTCATCAGGGATAGGGGTGCGCAAAAATTGAACCGACCGATAAACCAAACTGATAAAAATGTTATTGGGTTATTGGGTTAACAATTTTTTATTGGTTTTATAAAAAAATTTATTGGGTGAACGGTTCGATTCCGGGTTTAGCTTATTGGGTTATCGGTTAAACAAATAACCCAATAAGGATACATTATATTATTGTTTTATCCTTATTTATTTTATATATATAAATATCTCTATATATCCATCTATTTATTTATCTATCTATCTCTCTCTATATAGAGATAGATAGAGAGAGAGATAGATAGATAGATAGATAGATATGTGTATGTATATATATTATACGCACTACTTATTCACAATTCAGTAATTCACAGAGTATTAACCTATTTAGGGCAACAAAGGTACCATATAAAGCTCATCTATTATCGTATTGAAAAGCTTGAAGCATTTATAGCTTCCAACAATTAGGATTTAATTTTTTTTTCTAACTAACATTCAGTTCAAGTTAGAAAATTCTTGTAAACTAAAATGCATTGCGTAGGATTTTGGCGCTAACTAAAATTTCATTTTTTTTATGTTAGTTGTTGTTATTTCTATTTTATAAGTATTTTCTTATTGGTTAAACCGAAAACCAAACCGTTAAGGACCAAAAATTGATAAATCAAAACCGATAAAAAAATATCTTATTGGTTTTACATATTTAAAAATCGAAAACCAAACCAATAACACATAAAATCGAACTGAACCGACCGATGCACACCCCTAATTAGGGATATCATTACCAATCAGATCTGATTCACTACTGGAAAGATCTGTTTCATCACCATTCAGATCTTCTTTAAAACTTCTATTTTCATTCTCATCACTGCCTATATCAACTTCATCATTAGAGTGTGGCCCTACTAAAAGAGGCACAACATTTTTCACAATATCAACATCTTCATCAATGACATGAAAAACATATACATCAAGCTCATCACCATCTTTTAACTCCTTCACAAACTCCAGCAATTGACCATCAAAAGTGATTTGAACTAAACCCCCACCATCTATATGTTGACAATAAAACCCCTTAACTTTTGAGTAACCAAGATCTTTGGTGTAGAAAAGAAATCCAATAAGACTAAAATGGCTTTTATCAATAGCATCAACAAAGATATCTAACTCACCTTTATAACTAAGATTAGGGTTGGATATAATTGTTCCCCCATGATGAAAAAATGTCAAAATATAGCTGTCCATTTTTGTAACAAATCCCCAAAGATTCTGCACAAAAGGACATACCCAAAATACCCTTAAATTTAAAAGTACCAAAATAACTCTATATTATTAGTGAAATCTCCAAAATAAATCCTAAATCTGTGAAATTTCCAAAAAGCCGACAAAAAAACCCCTCCCAAAAAACCGACAAAACCCCTCCTACTTTATAACTGAAATCACAAAGAAAACACTAAAAACATACATTTAACCCAACACTATAATTTTAAGTGGGAAACAGTTCAAATAGCAAGGAAAAATATAAACTTAAAAGAAAGAGATAATACATCGAAATACCCCTAAACTTGTAGCCAAAACTTACTTTATTCCCTAAACTAATCGAGTAATTATTTACCCCTTAACAACTTTAAAGTGAATTTTTTACCACCCTAATTGTTGATGTGAATTTTTTTAAAAATCAGCACGTTAATGTCTTTAAAAAATGAAAAAGGTGGGTCCCAACTTTTAAAGCTAAAGGAAAAAAAAAGAAGTCAACTTCCACTTTCTTCTTCATAACAATCCCCTTCCCCACCCAAACAACTCTATTTTTTTTAGGCAAATCATCACCACAATCCATTTTTCGAACTCTTAAAAAAAATAGCTTTCTTGTTTGATCATATCTACATTACAGAAGCACATGTAGAAAAAGGAAGATCACATATAATTTCTTTTAATGTTTGAGCTAAAGGGTTGTTGAATAGAGCAAAAAGAAATCAAAGGGTTGTTGAATAGAGCAAAAAATATCATTCAGTGAGTTGGTGGCACGTATCGGAGATTGTCAACCACATCTCGGAGATGGTCAACCACACTTATAATGGCTCTGTTAGAAATTTTTTCTTCTCTAATTTATCATTCACTTTAAATTGATCTACTTCCCAAATTTGATGAATAATTGGGTGAATGAGTTGGTGGATTTGACTATTAAAAATATGGAGGAAGCTAAAATTGAAGGTTGAAATAATGATGTTAATGGGGGATTTGACTGTTAAAGAAGAAGAAAAGGAATCGGGGTAGGGAGGGGGGGTTGGGGTGCACTGTTGAATCAAGTTATTTATCAATTTCTTATTAAATTCGAATCAAGTTATTGATGTTTATGATATTAATGGTGAAATAATGATGTTAATGATTTTAATGGTGAAATCATTTTCGGTGAAGACTTTGTGGGATTCTTGAGATTTTGAGTTTTTTTGGTGGTGGTTTTGGAGTTTTCAAGTGATTTGGGGGAATTTGTAGGGTGGTTCGCGACGGAGGTAGGTGTTTTCTGGTGAATCATTAATTGAGTGAAAGTTATTGGTGTTAATGGTGTTAATGGTGGCGGGGGCTATTGATGCATAATGAGAAGGAGGAAAGAGGGGTGGGGGGTGGGGGGCTGTTGAAGCATAAGGAGAAGGGGGGACGACGGGGGTGGGGTGGGATGGGGTGGGCTATTGAAGAAGAAGAAGGAGGAGGAAGGGGGTGGGGTGGGTTATATACATGTATATATATATATATAAAATAATATAGAAATAATTTTTATTTTTATTTTTTTAAAAATATATATTTTATATATTTATAAAAATAGTGTATATATATATATATATATTGCTCTTTTAAAAAAAAATATAGGGATAATACCCATGTAAATACCTAACCTTTGACCAAATTTCCAATGGAGCATACTGAACTTTGCGGGGGTTCAATTACCCCCTGGACTTTTTTTTGTATTTTAATGGCATATATCGGACAACTTTTACACATGCGTGTGTTCACCGACCTTGAGCGCGTGAGAGTGATTAAAAAAATGTTATAAACCTATTTTTTGACACGTAACTCTATATATTTGGGTTAGATTCATTTATTCCTTTAATTTAACCAATTTAAGGAGAGGTAAATCTCCTTCTTCTTCTCTACTCCCTTTTTCTCTCAATTCTTGAAGATATGCATTGATTTTCTTTGTTTTCTTTGGTAATTTTCTGACTATTTTCTAACTTCTTCTCACTAATTTCTAACTTCTTTTCACTATTTTCACTCATTTTTAATTTGTGATTTTTGAAATTAGGGTTAGCTATGGAAGATGTAAAATTGGATTTGAATAGGATTTGTTTAGACATAGAAGATCCAATGTTGAATGTAGAGGTGCGATGCAATCATGGTCTCTTACTCCATTTGAAAACTTCTTGGTCAGATAATAATCTGGGAAGAAGATTTTGGTCTTGCCCTTATTATGGATCAAACAAGTGTAACTTTTTTCTTTGGAGGGATGGTGTGGTTGATGAACGATCTAAGTTTATTATTCCAAAGTTGGTGAAGAAAGTGAAGGACATGAATGAAATGTTGAAGATAATAAAGACGAAGGAAGAATTGGTTGGTGCTTACAGTGAAGGAAAATAATGGAGATGGAAGCTGAATCTGCATTCACTCAAATAGAAGAACAATGTAGCTCATTTATTAAGATGAAAGACGAGGTGAAAAATACACCACAGAAGACGATTGAAGTGAAGAAGATAGAGAGCTTTAGTAGTATTTTCATGGTGTGTATCTTCATAATGTGTATTGCTATATGGTTCAAACTAGCCGGTTGAAGTATTTTGTGTAGTGTTGTAATATAAATTTATCGTTGGTAGTGTTTCTTGTATGGTATGGTAGTTTGAACTTGATTCCCCTATGACAGTGTTTCTTGTATGGTGGTTGAAGTTGATTTTGTTGAATGAAATCTCTTATTTCAAATTGATTGTTGGTTTTGAGTACCTGTATGTTTTGTTTATTTTGTTGAACTAAATTCATTATACTTGTTTGTTTTGCTCATTTTGTTGAGCTAAATTCATTATTCCAAAATTGATAGAAAAAAAAAGAATACAACCACAAAGGATAGATACAAATTTATAGATCCCAATATTCAATACATCCCACTATTCAATACAGTAGAACAAAATCAGCGCATAACTATTAGAGATGCAACTTCAACTTTCAAGTGCAACATATACTACAAAATAACTGCACAAATGTCTGAGATGCAATATTCAAGTACATCATAGTTACTTCACAGAAAATGATCTTGTCAAAATAACCTACCCCAATTTACAACACGACATCAGTTTTAGTGTAAAAAGCTATCAACATTTTAAAACTATTGTCATTGTTGCTTGGATTGTGATAAAGTCATTTTTTGTCTTTTGTTCATTCTCATCTCATCTCTCATCACTTCAAGCTGGTTTCCAGTTATTGTTTTTTTGCCTATCCACCTTACTCTTGTTTTTGGTTTGTATCCAAGGTCCCCAGTAATATCAGCAAATCTTATAGGATGTGCAGAATCAGTATATAGTATCCTATTACTTGGCAACCCGGGTTGCAGACAAAGAAAGAAAGAAACTTATACACATATAAACATCTAAAGACAAATTAAACTTAAATTAAATCAATTAGCACTTACATTATATGTTGTGAAACCATTTTCAACAATCAAAACACCCGTTTCGACTGTCTTTGGCCTTTTACCAGTTGAAGCATATGGATTTGGTGGAGTATGAACAGGTGAAGAAAATGGATTTGGTGGAGCATAAACAAGTGAAGCAGGTGGATTTGGTAGAGCATAACTGGTTTGATTTTCAAACCACTCATTCAAATGTGTCCTCCTTGCCACTCCTATGTCACCAAGAGGTATTTTTCTTGGCCTTCCTCTACCTCTTCCAGCTACTGCAGCTGCTGCAGCATGTTCAACACCCATTTTCCTTCCTCTCGCAGCTACTGCAGTATGTTCAACACCCATTTCCCTTCTTCTTGCAGATGCTGCAGCATGTTCAACATCTCTTTTCCTTCCTCTTGCAGCTGCTGCAATATGTTTAACACTTCTTCCACTTCCTCTTGTAGTTGCTGCAATATGTTCAACATGTTCAATACCCATTCCCCTTCCTCTTGCAGCTGCTGCAGCATGTTCAACACTCCTTTCCCTTCCTCTTATAGCTGCTGCAGCATGTTCAACACTCTTTTCCCTTTCTCTTGCAGTTGCTGCAATATGTGTTTAATACCCCTTCCCTTTCCTCTTGTAATTGCTGTAACATGTTCAACATGTTCAACACCTCTTCCCCTTTCTCTTGTAGCTGCTGCAATATGTTCAACATTTGCAGCTGGTGCAGCTTGTCCAGCTGGTGCAGCAAGTGTTGTCTTTTTAGGCCTTTCCCTAGGTCTAGGAGGTACATCAGGACTATCACTTATTTTTCTTGGCCTCCCCCTAGGTCTAGGAGGTGCATCACTAGTAGGAGGAGGAGTGTTTCTTGGACTCCCCCTAGATCTTGAAGTACTTGGTACATCACTTGGTTCAACATTAAGAATACTTGATCCAACAGAATCCTACAAAAATAGTTGAATCAGTCATATATTAAAAAATAATTAAGCTACAAATAAATAATAGAAGTCATTTAAAGTTACACACCTTGAAAGGACAACCTCTTTTGTTGTGATTTTGTCCATGACATATGCTGCAAGTCATGTAAACCCCTTTTCTTGACATCTTTCCACATTTTTTGGTCTCATAAAACTGTCTATTCCTTCTATTCTTTGGCCTGCCAGGCATAGAAACAACAACTGGAGGCTCCACATGAGGGTTTGTTAACTCTGGATCATGTTGGTCACTGATTGAATGTAGTGACAGTAAATCTTGAAATAAGTCTTCTTACTGTAACAGCGATCAACAAAATTAATTGGGTCCAATTTTTTGTAGAGTATGGCTGCAATCCCCTATGGACATGGTATTCCCTTGAGCATCCAAGATTTACAGCTGCATGTGTTATCCCTCAAATCCACACTATGTATATATAGTCCATCTGATATTTCAAAACCTCTCTCTCCATTGAAGTCAATATTACATGTTATTGACTTCTTAGTGTTTTTTTCTAACACTCTCAAAGCCATTGGAGATATTTCAGTCATCCATGTTTCTGGAAAGTTTAGGAATTCACATAGTCTAGTCATTACCTTCACCCTTATCTCTTCTAGAATAGTAATAATTATTTTATGCCTTGGTCCTAAGATCCAAGCATTAAAGCTCTCAGCCATGTTATTATCTATGCTATCACACTTGATGTCAGTTCTAAAGTACATTTTACACCAACTTTGTACCTTGTAATGAAGTAAATCTGAAACAATATCTTTACCACCTAGCATGGCCAATTGGTTCAGATTTTTCTTTATTTCAGCTTCAAAGGTGCTTCTTGTACATTTCCAGAACTGGTTTCTTCTTTGAAGACCTTTCCATTTTTTTCCAATTGGCAAGGATGTGTCTTGCACACATCATATGCTCCACCTCTGGTAAAAGCTTCATCAATGTTGCTCTAAGACCCTGAAAATCAGATCATAACAAATTACATATTCATAACTACACATAATATTCATTACACATAACTAAATGAAGAAAAAAATATGCCTTTTGCATATCTGAAATGATTGTGTAATCTCTGCCATCTGTTAATCCCAAATCCTCTATCAACAATTTCACAAATCATGTCCAAGTGTTCTTATTCTCATACTATACTACAGCCCAAGAAATAAGCACTATTTGATTATTGCCATCTTTAGCCACAACAACCAACAACTGTCCTTTAGTTACTCCTTTCAGGAAACATCCATCTAAACCAATACATCTTCTACAACCATCCAAAAAAGTTTTTTTGCATGCATCAAAAAAGATATAGAAACTTTAAAAAAAAAGCTTACCACTATCATCAGAATCATCAACTTTCACAACACAAGTGGAACCCAAATTGGATTTCAACATTTCATCCCTATAGTCAAATATTCTTCCAAACTCTTTCACATGATTACCCATTAAATCTTAAAGCATTTTACCTCTAGCTCTTCTGGCAGTACTCTTTCCAATATGTATACCCAATTCTTTTCTAATCAACTATTGGAACTGAAATATTTTCATGTTCGGCTGCTCACTGATTATATCTTTGAAATGCTTGTGCAGAAATTTTGCATTACACATGGAATTTCTAGTGGTTTTGTTACGCCTATGCTTAGGATTGTAGGTTTTAATTTGAAAATCATTGGTAAACTTGTTAATACTTGCATATAACAGCCAAGGACACCCTACCCTACATCTAACCCTAATCATTTTAGACTCATTAATATATTTCTCTAACTTAACACCTCTTTGAAGTGCACATTTTGTAACAACATCTCTAAACTCATTCACATCCTCAAAAACCATGCTTAATTGCCACACAACCTATTTTACAGAATCATCATACACTACTTTTCTACTATCTGTCCTTCCTAACCCATCTTCTAAATCAGAGTCCATGCTATATTCATCAGAACTAAAATACACAGGCTCATCCCTAACAAATTACCTTTTAAACTTTTATCAGCAATTTTTGTCTCCTCAAATCCCAGATCTGGACCAACTTCACTAACAGAAAATTCTGTAGGGTTATTAGGTATTCTTTCTCTTCTCTTCCTCCTCTGGTATTTCCTCCTTTCAGCCCTCAAGTTTATGTCCTCCTCATGCACATCACTTTCAAATTCAACTTTATCTTCAACAAATAGATCTTCATGGTTTGAATCTGAGCTGTTTTCAGTTGAGAGGTCAGAAGCATCAATATTTGTAGCCTCAGAAATAGCTGCAACTTCACCACTAGCTGCAGCCTCACCACCAGTTGCAACAACACCAGTAGATGAGTCATCACCAGGTGCAGCCTCAGCAGTAGCTGCAGCTTCACCACCAACTGCAGCCTCACCACCAGCTGTAACGAAACCAATAGATGAGGCCTCACCAAGTACAACCTCATTTTCAAGCTCAAAATATGCTGCAGTAGTTGGTGCTTCATTAAAATGATCACCCCAACCCCTTTTTCAACAACCCTATCCCCTTCATGGACCCCCTTGTCACTTTCTTTATTAAAAACAACAAAAGATTCCCCATTGACAGTAGTGTATTCCAGCAAACCAATGGGACCATCAACTTGATCAAGTTGATCAACCATGTGACAAACGTACACCTCAACAATATCCCCATTTTCAAAGGATTGTGAAAGTTTAAAAATATCCTCATCACATTGAAAAGATAACAGAAAGTCCTTTTTATGTGGCCTTAGATAAAACGTGCACCCTGTTGTAGCATACCCTAACTCTTTTAAAAAGCCAGTTAGCTCAAAATAAGATAATTTGTCCACATCCACATAAAAAATATTTGTAACTTCACCACCCTCATAATCTATTTTTTTACTTTTACTATTCAAAACACTACCATGAAAATATCTCAGGGTTACATATGTAAAATCACCCATTCCTGGAATTTAGTCACATTCACAGCGAGTTACAATTAAAGAAAAATTAATTATTCAAACATGCAATAATTAGTCACGCAGGAAGAGTCAATTTAGATTACAAAAAAGCCCTAACTTATTGATAAAAATAAGAATGATTTAGAATAGCAAAAAAACCTAAATTTGAGAAATTATGAAACTATAGACTTGTTGAACAGTAGCCCTAAAGAAATTGTCAAAAAGTTTCAATTTTTAAGTTTGTTCAACACCAAGACTCTCACAGCTCCCAATAAGAAATCACACCTCGAGGAACATCCGAACAGTTGTTAACGTTGATCTTGCAAATAAATTTTTTTTAAAAGAGTAGTGTAAGTGAGAAATGAGGATTAAGAGTGAAAGAGATGATTGAAAAGGTAAGAGTGAAAGAGATGATTGAAAAGGTGAGGTTTTTGTTGAGTATAGAGAAGAGAAGAGAAGAGGAAAGGTCCACTTTTATTAAATTAATTAATTTAACTTTTATTACATTTGTGGATAAGTAGGAGTTAAAATAAAAATTAAATGGGACAATTATTATTTAAACGGGCGCATGTATCCACTGCTATTGGGTTGACTGAGTATGTGTAAAAGTTGACCAATATATGCCATAAAATATAAAAAAAAGTCTAGGGGGTAATTGAACCCCCGCAAAGTTCAGTATGCTCCATTGAAAATTTGGTCAAAGTTCAGGTATTTACGTGGGTATTATCTCAAAAATATATAAAAATAATATGTGTGTTGGATTATTTTTTTTTTTAAAAAATTATAATTTCTTACGTGGCAATGACATGACACTGAGTTGGCAATGACGTGGGGCGTGTGTACTTCACTCTCCATCGTGAGAGTGGTATAATTTTTTTAGGGTGGTAAAAATTTCACTTTAAAGTTGTTAAGGGGGTAAATAATTTTCATACAAGTTTAGGGTCTAAAGTAAGTTTTGGCGATAAGTTTAGGGGTTTTTCGATGTATTATCTCTAAAAGAAAAAGTTTAGTTCAACCTTCAATTTCTTCAACTATAAACTAGATTTCTTCAAATTCGTCACTGAAAATGAATCAACACTTTCATACAAGCATTGTACCTGCAAAATACACCGTAAATAGTTACAAATCGCTAACATTAAAAGAAGAATCGAAGAAAAAATGGAAAAAATCAACAAGACGTACAAAGGGGAAAGAAATAGGGTTTCAATCGGATTTGGAAATGGAAAATTGATTTGGGGATTTTCTGATTTTCCCTCTTTTAGTGGATGTGGATGGCGTGGAAAGGATCTGGTACGTGGCATGTTTTAATTGGCGTGCAAAATCCGCGTGTATGGATTGAAATATACGCGCCTGAGTTTTGTTTTAATGAGACAAAAAGGTGTCAAAGTGACCCATTTTTAGGCTAATTTAGGTGTTTAAAATGTAACCCGTTCACTTAAGGTGCCTAAGTGAAAGCTCGTGCGTACTTAAGGGTTTGCCGATGAGTTTGACCCTAAATAAATGCAATTAGAAGGTTTACACTTGCCAGCTTTCTTTTGTAGTTTGACCCTAAATAAATGCAATTAGAAGGTTTACACTTGCCAGCTTTCTTTTGTAAAAAGTTGCAACAATCTTTTTTCACAATAAAATTATGTTGTCAATTGTCCTTGTAACAAACAAGAGTAGAATAAAAAGTGATGAAAGATGCTGCTGGGGAAAAGGCCTGTTAGATGATGGAGCATAGTATACTATAGTCTATAGGGAAGCATTAAACAGTACTTTTGCCGGCTGATCCAACCAAAACCAACACCATAATCTGACTGGTGTTATTCCCACTACTACGAAAAATTTAAAAAGCAAATAATTAAAGACCCACCAAAGAATAAAAGAAAAGTACAAATTTGACCAAAAATAAAAAGAAAAAAGAAGTGTTGGAAACCAAGTCACGTGTTACTATTAGACAGTGGAGGAAACTGAGTATGAGTCATACAAAAAGACCCAACACAAGGGTAGCAGTATATTAAGAAAAAATACAATCCCACATGAGCCGCGTTTGACGCCATCTCATGTGTTGTATTGACAAGTCCTTTTTTGTTTCGCCGAAAGGTTATAATAATAAACATAAAAACTGTCCTTTTCCTTTTATTTTATTTAATTCTTATACCAAAAATAAATATTTTATTTTATTTCTTTATTTTAATAAATTAAGAAAATCTCATTACTTTTCTTCGTACATTCATTGTACTCTCTTCATTTTTTTTTTAATTGCTCTTTTCTTAGCATCAAATAATACAAATTTTAATCAATATTTTAAGATATATTTCTTAATTAAATTGAAAAAAATAATTACTATAATTTATAATATTTTTCATATAGTTATTGAATATTTAAATTTTAATTCTTTTAAAATAAATTAATTTAATCTAATTTATCTTTGAAATTAATTAAATTGATTCACGAAAAATAAGGAATCCAATTAAACAAAAAGCCAAGGGAGAATTATATAATAGAATAAATAGTCTCTTTGACTAACATCTCAAATGAGTTTTATTTAGACTTTTATTTTCAAAAGTATTTTTACTGAAAAACGCATTTGACCAATAAATTAAATACTTGTGAGCAATAACTAATACTATTTGATTAGATTTTTCAAAAAAACTTTTAGGGAAAAATTATTCTCTTCAGCTTCTCAAAACTTTGCTTCAGCTACTCTTTAAAAATATTTTTTTTTTTGAAAAACATGTCAAAAAGCTGATTATTTTTAAAAAATAAATACTTTTGAAAAAAAATTTCTCAATCTCTAAATAAATAAGTTATCAGAATCTCTAAATGTTATGAATAATAATAAGATTATATTAACTAAATAGGTAAGCAATTTAAATCTCTAAATATTAGGAATATTCATAAGATTAGATTAACTAAATAGGTAAGTAATTTGAATGTCTAAACTCTAGAAATGTTAATAGGATTAAATCAACTAAATAGGTAAGTAACTAAAATATTTAAATATTAGGAATATTAATAAGATTAAATTAACTAAATAGGTAAGTAATTAAAACCACTAAATATTAGAAGTATTAATAAAATTACATTAATATAATATTAGAAACTAATTAAAGTTTTTCTAAATATGTGTCAGATCAACATGAACAAAATAATATAAAAAGGAGAAGTACTACTCTCTCTATCCCTCTTTTCTCTTTCTTGTTTCTCTCTCACACACACAGAGACACAACACAACACACATTTTTTTTTTTTCAATTTAGACGCACACTTGGGTTCAACCAATCGTGCCTCACCACCCTTTCTTTCTTTCTTCCAAATCTTTCTCTTTAATTTTTTTCTCATTTCGTCTCTGAATTTTCTGCCTTTCTTCAAACGACGTCGTTTTAGTCAATGATCTTCTCCTTCAATTTCGGTAATCTAGGGTTTTGTTAACGAGCTCAGAATTCTCCATGGCTGCTGCTGCTGCTGGTAGTTCCAGCTCAGCGATGCTCGATGGAAGTGTTGGAACATCTGTAGGTTTAACGAAGTCGGAGCAGAGTAGTTTTGTGCATTGTACGGAGGGTTCTCAGTTGGTCGGAGTTCAGTCTACGGTTGCCGGAGTTTCTCCGACGGAGGCAGCTGTTGTAGATGGGAGGAATTCAGCTGTAAATTCGATCGGACACGGCGGAGTTGATAGGCGGAAGAGAGGGCGGCCACCTCGTAGCCAGGCGGTGAAACCTCCGCCGCCGAAGAAACAGCGAGAAGAGGATGAAGATGTTTGCTTCATATGTTTTGATGGTGGTTCGCTCGTTCTTTGTGATCGCAGGTGAGTGAAACTTATTTTTATCTGTTTTTGTACTTTACTTTCCATTTTGAAGTGTTGTACATTTACTTCACTTAGAGCTAAAAGTGTTGAAAAAAATGTACTAGTGTTTCTGAAGATAAGCGTAATCTTTGTTTGATAAGCATAATTGTGTTAAAAGTTGTTTCTTTCATGATGGATAGGGGGTGTCCAAAGGCATATCATCCAGCTTGTATTAAGCGGGACGAGGCATTTTTTCGCTCCAAGGCTAAATGGAACTGCGGTATGTCTTCTCTTTCTTTGTTATAGTTAGTATAATTCTTTGCTGCTACAGTTTTTTTTGTTTGTATTAATTTATTGTTTTGTTTGTATTGATTAATTGTTTTTGTTTGTATTAATTTATTCTGTTGCTGGGATAATTTAAACGTGGCATTTATTTTGGCAAAAGCTAAGTGAGAACTAACTGACATTCTATTTAAGTAGAGAGAAATAAGAATAGTAGTTTTTTCATGGGCTCTTTATTTATAAAATTACTTTATCTTATTAAAAAATAGTAGTAGATTATTGCGCATGGTACATTAAGGATTAAAGTCTTCCATGCCATAGTTCTTGTTGTTACGTTGTAGTAGCATCTTGTGTAAGTACAATTACAGCCGTAACTGATACTTCTAGAACGAGTCTTGAATGTGGGGGAGGGTTTCAGCTGTGAACTTGAAACATAGTATTAATCTTGCTTAATTAGAAGTAGGATGGGCATGTATAATACACTGGTTTACAGAATACTTTGCGTAAACATTTCAAATTTCTAAGATAAATGAATGAGGGGAAGAATCAGCGGGGTGAGTGTTCTCAAATTGGAAACCATGGAAAAAGCATGAGGATGATTGTTCTGTTGCTTTTTCTCTTGCTCATTAATATATTGCCTGAGTAAAAAGTCAAGGTATTGGTTTGAAGAACAGAAACATTTCTGGATGCTTTTCTTTGTCACTGTCCTTTCTCAAGATAATATGAAGTCCTAAACATGGACTCTTATAAGTTGTTATTAGACCTTTTAAATTCGAACTGTGATCTCATAATATAGTTATTTTTAAGATTTTAAAAATGAAATTGTAGCACCAGCTCCCAATACTTCGTGGATATTTTGTCTTTTATTGTGTTGTCTCATGTACCTTTTTGTTGTTTTCATTGTCTATTTCTAACTTCTATTATGGAGTACATATTGCGCCTTTTGCCTTGTGTTGTCTTGACTTGTGCATCCTTTTGTCATCTTTAGTCTTTCTCAACTTTCCCAACTTTGTATGAAGTGCATATTGTATCTTTTACCTTTTATTGTCTTGACTTATGTATCTTTTTGTCGCCTTCATTAGTTCTTTTACAAGTTTGTTTAGTATATAAAATGTATTTTTTGCTTTCTATTGTCTTGACTTGTGTATCTCTGTCATATTTCATTAGTCTTTCTTTGAGGTTGTATAGTGTACATATTTGTATCTTTTACCTTTTTTGTCATCACTTATGTATGTTATTGTCGTCTTCATAGTCTTTTTCCAAGTTTGAATGGGGATTACATATATCTTGCATGTTCGAAATGAATGCTACTTCCACAAACTTTTTTGGGCATCTTTAGACAATCTTTCACACCATGTATACTGTGTGGGAGTCCCCATAGATTAGTAGTAAACAAGTTCATATGATTGTTAATAACTTCTCCCTCTCCCTCTCCCTATTTTTCCGTTTGTCCTACATTGCACATTTTCGTCAAGAGCCTCTGAAAAATCTGTTTCACTTGGTCCTTGTCCTACAGAGAAGAAAGGTTGTGATTGTTCTATTAAACGGGAGAGTTAAGTATAATAGAATACAACATCAAAAAAGATAGTGTGGAAATGTGGCTGAGCTGGGAGCTTCTTGAAAGAACCGCATTTAAGTTGCTCAGAAAACTTCGTTGCTAAAACCAACTTTTGGTATTGAGTAATGTTCTTCTTGAATGATGCCGCAAGGAATGCAAGTATTAGCTTAAAAATGTATCTCAGTATATCATAGTTGATATATTCGAGGACATTTTAGGAGGTTTGTTATCATGGAATCAATGTCAGAAGGGTTGGAACAACCAAAAAATTTATCGAAAAATTCAAGTAGAAATTATCAAAGTAATCGTCAATCTTAAAGTAGAATCCGCTTCCATGATTAGTACCAGAGACTGCTAGTGCATAATATTTTTGCTTTCGTTTTTTCACTTAGTACTTTTCTTTGAACTACAAATGAGCTGGTTTTATTTTCTATATGAAGCTTGTCATCAACATCATTTGCCCCATAATTATACATCGCACTGACATTACCTTTTTTGTTTTCCTCTCAGGTTGGCATATTTGTAGTGTGTGTCAAAAAACTTCCCACTACCTGTGCTATACTTGTACATATTCATTGTGCAAGGCATGCACAAAAAATGCTGATTACTTGTGCGTTAGAGGAAACAAAGGCTTTTGCTCGACATGCATGAAAACTATCATGCTGATTGAGAACAAAGACCAAGCAAATAAGGAAATGGTATGTCTAATGTAGATCTCTCAAAATATGTTTCCTTATCGAAAGAAAAATGTACTGTAAGATCTCAATAGGGATGCAAAACTTTGCAAATGATTTTCATAACATCCTGTCATTTTCTCTATGAGAAGATTCCTCTTTAATGAAGTAAAGATCATCTCACTAAGAAGTCACCTAAAAGATACAATCAGTACAAAAGGTATATAGTGGTTAGCTTGTATTTACCTTATAAAAAAGGTACGAAGATATGTAGTGGTTAGTTCCTGTACGGGCAATACATGAGTAAACTATGCTAAGATCACGGAGCTAACAGAGTCCTAAAAATTATCAGTGCTGTTTACAAGGGTTAGGGTGCACAAAAAATGCTGATTATTAGTGTGTTAGTGGAAACTAAGGTTTTGCTCAACGGGCATAAAACTATCATACTGACTGAGAACAAAGACCAAGCAAATAAGGAAATGCTATGCTTAGTATACTGTAAGATCTCACACAATATTTTTCTTTATCAAAATAAAAATGTACTGTAAGATCTCAATAGGGATGTAGAATTTTGCTAATGCTTTTCATAACATCTTGTCTTGTTCTCTATGAGAAGATTCCTGTTTAATGAAGTAAAGAAGATCTCATTAATAAGGCATCTAGAAGATACAATAAGTACCTAGGTATAGAGTGGTTAACTTTTACTTACCTTATAAACAAAGTACAACAGATATGTAGTGATTAGCTCAAATACTTGAGTGAACTATGCTAAGATCACGGAGCTAACGGAGTCCAAAATACTATCAGTGCTATTTACAAGAGTTAGGGTGCTCCAGAAAAAGAGGCTAACTAAACATCTAGCTTTCAAGAAGTATGCAGGAGCTGATATTCCATCGGAACATCTGTGATTCCTCTATGTCCAAGTACACCAAAACTTAGATGCTGGGATCACGTTGCTGATACTTTTGATGGCCTTATCGACTCTCTAAAAACACCAGCATTCATAAGCTTCTTTGATTGACTGTGGCATGACCCAACTTAGTCCAAATCTTCAACAGAAAAAGCTCCAAACGTCTGCTGCAGCTGTCAGTTAAAGGACGAGGTGACTAGAAGCCTTTATTGCCTTGGACCTTGTTGTGCTGTTGAGGCTTTCACTTTTATTGAAGTGTGTGACCATCTCATCTAAAAGCTTTAAGCTGTTAGAGAGAGCACACTTTTTTGATTTAATTACATTCTCGCCAACTTTCAAATCTACACACATTGATACACCTCCAATTGCCCATTTCTCTAACCATAAGCTTAGGAATGCAGCTACTCATGCCATAGATCAGTCCTTTCTGGATTGGTACGAAGACAATATACCTCTGTAAAGATACATTCTCCCAAGAATCATTATTGCCTTTTTACCCATAAAAAAGAGTGATTAATTTATTGTGGATATGGTGGAAGAAGACAGAGTCTTCAGCACTTTATTCCGGTTTTCAGTTCGATCTTTTCTTTTATGATTAGTAAAAAAAGATTGATAAAGATAGGAATTCGAGGAGGTGCAAAGTCAAAGATTATCCTTGGTAAGCAGAAGCAAGGATCTACAGAAAGAGAGAGAGGATGCTTACCAGTCTAACTGCGAATTAACAATTTATTCTCCACACACTGATTTTATCATGTCTTTCCAGATTCAAGACTATCATGTTTAATTTTATTATCATGTGCTTCTCTTTACTTTTTTCTCCATTAATTAATTTTTGGCTAAGTTTTGATTTACCTACCTATCAGGTTCAGGTAGATTTTGATGACAAAACCAGCTGGGAATATCTCTTCAAGGTGTATTGGGTAATCCTAAAGGAAAAGCTATCATTAACACTTGATGAACTTGTTCAAGCTAAGAACCCATGGAAAGAATCGGATGCAGTATATGGTAAGCGGCCACTACTGCCTTATGGTCATTATGTTGCAAATGATGGCAAAGGTATTTCGGGCAAGTCATTTGACCAGTCAGAGCTGAAGAAACCCTTAGAGCTGTTAGAGCTATCTAAAAAGGATCCTCCAACCACTGAAAGCCGAACAACTGCAAAGTCTAACCCAAGCATTTTCAGTTCTACTCCTCAGTCAGAGCTAACAAAGCCTGCTGAAGAGCTAGAGCTTCAGGAGGAAGATTGTTTGAGGACAAAACAGGGAACCACTGCTGTGCAGACATCAGTGAATGGATGCATGGAGTGGGCATCGAAGGAGCTATTGGATTTTGTTGCACATATGAAGGATGGTAATACTTCTGCTATATCTCAGTTTGATGTCCAGGCACTTTTGCTCGACTATATTAAGAAAAATAAGCTTAGAGATCCTCGACGGAAGAGTGAGATAATTTGTGATTTGAGGCTAAAAAGCCTTTTTGGTAAGCCACGTGTTGGCCACATAGAAATGCTGAAGCTTCTTGAGTTCCACTTTCTGATAAAGGAGAATCCCGAGAAGAGTGCCTTTATACCAGCTGGAATTGTTGGAACAGTGACTGGCCATGTCGAACCTGATGATAGCAATGATATCTCTTCATCTAAAAAACGTAAAAGTCGTAAAAATGGCGAAGTAAAAATCACCCAGATTAATCTGGATGAATTTGCTGCAATTGATGCTCACAATATAAATTTCTTATATTTGCGGCGTGATTTGATGGAAAGTCTCGCTGGAGATGTGGAGAAGTTCCATGACAGAGTTATTGGCTCAGTTGTCCGCATAAAAATACCCAGTAACGATCAGAAACAGGAAATTTACAGGCTTGTCCATGTTGTAGGTACAAATTGATCATAAAGCTTTTGTTAACACATTGTTGCAATATAATCTTGTTCTAGTTTGTGGGGCTTATAGTACTTTTAATGCAGGTACATGCAAGTCATCTGAACCATATAAGATCAGAGATACGGCAGTTGATTTTCTAATTGAAGTTTTAAACTTAGACAAGAAAGAAGCTATATCTATTGATACTATTTCAAATCAAGATTTCAGTGAGGTAGTTAAGACAAAACACGTTTTCCTTCTCCATCCATTTTGAAAAATGCTTCTTCCTCTTACTCTCACACTTATTAAAGAAATCTTGCTTACCAGTAGATATGTGGAAGATAAGGTGATATTCGTCTTTATTATTATTCTGTGTTGTAGCTCAATATTTTCTGACTTTTTTCTTTGGCTGCTTACTTTCAAATTAGCTATATTATGTATTTTTACTTTTAAGTAATTCAGTGCAAACAGCTGCTTTATGGGAAATTTTATAGAGGAGATATATACCATGTAAGCTAAGGCTGAAGGATCATTTAGTTCATAGAGACACGAGCAATCTTTAGTTACTATAATTTTAGTCCATTTAACATGAATATGATAGAGTCAGATTTGAGATGCAACTCATAATACTGGCAAGTTAGGGATGGGATTTTTAGGAAATCATGAGAAGGGTTGAGTAAGTTTCATCTGAATTCTGGTTCTCTTTATTAGGGGTATGATTGTAAATAAGGTAAGGCTTTTCAAGTGTTTGCATTAGTAAAGTACTTCAAATTGACCCAAGAAAGTAGTAAACTTGGATTATAAAAATTAAGTGGGCTTATATGTTGCATCGCGGGGATGAGGGCTGGGTTGGTGGTGGTTGTATTGGTAGTTTGGTATGAAGATGAATCAGCTTGTTGTTATCACTTACCCTTCTTACCCGTTACAAGCTGTCTGTCTGGTACTGACATACGTATATTATGTGTAAAGAAATAAATATAGTTTCTCCGAGGGTTGAGGGCTAGGTTCGAGATGGTTGTATTGATGGAGTATCAACATCAGCCACTTGTTATCACTTCTTCCCATTGGAAGCAGTCTGTCTGAGAATCTTCTGATATGTAATAAATTATTTCACGCATCTATGAGGAGAGTGGCATGGCCAAACATTGCCCATGAGTGAATCAGCACCTTGTTCTTTTTTGCTCTGGAAGGTGTAGAGTTTTCGTATTTGACATTGAATTATTTTGGTGAAGTGGCCTATACGAAGGAAATCTGTTTTTATTTGTTTTGTTTTATTTTGTCTCGATTCTTTTTGTCATCTGTAACTTTGCGGTGAGTGGCAAGCTGAATTTACTTGCTAGCTGCTGACTATGAAAAGCAGTTGCATTATGGGGAAAACTTATTTCACATTATTGCATGTATGCCTTGATATATATGTGATAAATTTTTTAAAAAATCACTCTTACACCATAAAAAAGTTCTTCTAGTTTCCGCTGCCCTTCTACACCGAGGATGTTCTTCTTTTCAAGGAATTTGGTTTTAAGCTATTTCAGCTTGAGTTTATGGGTTTTAAGTGATTGCTAAAATTTGTCATTTCAGGATGAATGCAGAAGATTACGTCAGAGTGTAAAATGCGGGCTTGTAAAAAGGCTTACTGTAGTAAGTGTTCAAACCTGAGTTTTTAAAATTTTGCTTTAGTAAACTAAGAGTTCTAACTTAATGACATTTAATTGTAGGGTGAGATACAGAAGAAAGCTATGGAACTCCGGGCAGTGAAACTCAATGATGTATGTCTATTGCTTTGTTGTTCAATTCTTTTAACAGTGTTTATCGTCCAAGGCACAATTTTTGGTTCCTTAAAACTTTCGTCACCTAACTCTACTGTTTTCTTCTGGTTCGTTAGTATTGCATAATGGGCATTTTTACAAATGCATGGGAGGTGCCTGTGGGACTTCTTATGCGGGAATAAATGAAAAGATGGAGAACTAACATAGTATTTTGGATAATGTCATCCAAGGGTGTGGCCTAGTGGTCAATGAAGTAGGTTGAGAACCTGAGGTCTTAGGTTCAAATCCCAGCAAAGACCAAAAAAAAAACACTAGGTGATTCTTCTCGTCTGTCCTAGCCTTGGTGGACATTACCTGGTATCTGTTGTGGGGGGAGGTGGCAGGTATCACGTGGATTTAGTTGAGGTGCAGGAAAGCTGGCCAGGAGTATTGAAAAAAAATAGGGAAAGAAATTGGTGAGCACATTATATGCTGGTATAGATAAAGTGGTACTACGTCTTCTGCAAAAGACCACCACGCGTTACTCCTTGTGGAATGGGTAGCTCGTTATTTCTTCATATAAAGTAGACGTGGTAGTTAGAAGTTGAGGGTAACAGTTGTTATTTTTGTTATTTCCGATTCATGAAAAATAAGAAGTCTTGCAGAAAGGCATGTTACTCATGACTTGATATACTCTCTCAGCTGGAGGGTTGGAAAAGCCGAAGACAATTATCCAAATAGCTGGAAGATCAACTTTTCCTTGAACTGAATGATACTCTCCCCTTCCTAAATTCCCAGCCTTTGATCAGAAAATTGCAAGAGAAAAGTTCGGGCAGTAATCATGTTCGAGGTTGGAAGAGATGCATTAACTGAAGATTAAGAAAGACAGAATTTGATGTAAGGATGTTATATCAAAGAATTTAACAAAGGGGATTGTTCTAGTGGTAAGAGCTTTCCTATTCCAACCAATAGGTAGGATATTTGATTGATCTTTAGGGAAATGTGGGAAAAACCACTGCTGACTCCTGGAACCAGGGGCTGAGGGGATGGGTTTGCCGAAATATTAAAAAGAATATATGAAGGAAAAAAGTGCAACACAGTTGTGACATTTCATACTTCTCTTGGCATTCAAGGTGGATATACTTCCTCTGCACAGAAGAACTTGAAGCATATAGAACCATGTAAATTGGAACAGGAAGAGTAAATTTAATTATTTGTGATCAGTCAGAAGGACCCTTCTATTTTTATGTCCTTTATTTGTTCATGACCCTTACGTCTTACTCTCAAGTTGTCAAGATAGTAGCAGCCCAAAAGGAACAAAGGGTAAAAGGAGAGATTAGTTGCGGTGAGATGGTAACTGATTATGCATTATAGTGCACTCTCCATAAGTTATGCTGTTCTTTCTCAGAACATCTCAAATTGTTATAGCTGCTTTCATGAAACTGTTACATTTTTCATTAAAATTTTTAATATGGTGTTTTCATGTGCTTGTGCTTATTTATTTTGAAAATGCAGTCCCTGGAAGCGGAGATATTGCGCCTCAATCATCTTCGTGATAGAGCAAGTGAGAAGGGGCACAAGAAAGAATATCCTTTGTCGAGGCAATATACGTTAATAGTTCTTTACATGCAAAAATAAGATTTGATGCCTCAATTGAAAAAGCTGAGGCACTATTTGGTATTTTTGTATTGTCATTTTGTGTGTTAATTAAGTTGAGAACATTGACCTTGAGCATGAGGACTTCCTTGACTGTTCCACGCTCAGAGAATGTATAGAGAAGTTAGAGCTTCTGAAGACGCCTAAGGAGCGCCAGCGGAGGCTAATGGAGATTCCAGAAGTGCATGCTGATCCAAAGATGAACCCAGATTATGAATCTGAAGGAGAACACAATGACAAAAGAAATGGTTCATATCATTTTTTTTTTTTCAGTATTGCTAAGTCTTATTTCATTTTTTTGGGGGGGTGGGGGGTGAGGAAGAAATAAAATGATTGCTTATTGCTGATGGAACATAATGCAGTTGAACATCCAGCACCAAGATACACTAGAATTAGTAGAAGGGATGAAAAACTTGTATCTTTAGGGAGTCGAGGTAAGATAAAGACTGTACTACGAAGTCCTTCAAAAGGTTGTTTGGCTTCAGCTAACTAAAGGTTTTTGTTGCGTTTATCCAGTTAAAGAAGAGGGATCTATCATGGCTCGATGTAGATCGAGTGAGAAAAGAGAAGCTTGTGGAACTAATATCTTTGACAAGAAAGGAAATCAATTTACTGTTGAACAAGCTGTGGATAGGTCTGGATCTGAAGCTTCAATTGCTAGTCTCTCTACGGCGAACTCATCATCCGTTAATAGTTGTGAAACTGACAAATTGTGGCATTACCGAGACCCTGCTAAACGAATACAAGGACCATTTTCGGTGATGCAGTTGAGGAAATGGAATACATCCGGGCTTTTTCCCCCTGATATGAGGATATGGACAAATCATGAGCATGAAGACTCGGTACTTTTAACTAATGCACTGAAGGGGCTTTTCCATAAAGAATTTCAAGTGCATGATAAGACATCAAGCCAGTCATGGGAACCAGCTGGCTTGGATAGTAGAACTAGTGTTAGGTGGACTGAGAGTGCTACTGGCTCACGGGGTGAATGTGGAAAGAAAGAGGCACCTAGGCACCTTCATAATGCAAATTACTATTCAAACAGTAACACACAGTTTACGAGGACGAGTGGGTGGTTGCCCCCTTCTTTTCAACAATGCGTGGAGTCGTTGAAGGCAAATAATTCTTGTTTTGACAAACCCCAACTGTCAAGCTCCCCTTCATCTATTCAGCGAGAGGTGATTTTAGCTCTTCCACGGCAGGAAAAAGGACAGGAAAATGATAATTGTCATTCTGTTGCAGCTCATGGAACTCAGAATTCACATAAAAGCACATCATGCTATGCACAATCTAACAGTCAGAATTTAGGCCCATCTTCTGGTCAGAACCAGGGATCTTTTACCAGCAATAAATGTTCAATTAACCTGGATTGTGGATCTACTTTTGCTTCAGCTACCCAATCAAGGGATTCATTTGAACAGAAAGGAAAAATGAATTTCCCAGACCTACCTAGTCCTACCCCAGAGACGAGATATGGTGACATTGAAGCGCAGGCTGCTGAGAAACTGCTTTTGTTGAGTTCAGTTATTCCTTTTTGTGGTTCAGATATTCATGATTTGCCAAGTCCTACCCCTATTTCAAACGGTGAAGCTCAAGGTGGGCATGCTGATGAAAATAAAGAATCTGGTCCGTCAAGTCTTCCTGACTGTGAACCTCAAGGTGGGCATGCAGTTGAAAATAAAGAATCTGGTCTGTCAAGTCTTCCTGTTCAAGAATCAGGCCAAAGGTGGAGCAGTGCTTCTAGCCCAGTGGTTGGTGGGCCGCACCTTCGTGAAATAGCTGATGAATGGGGTAGAAGTTCACCAGCTGCAAAACCATCTACTGAAGAATGGGATTCTGGTGTTGTCTCTGTTTCCTCGCAGAAACCGGCTGACACTGTGGGTGATCATGTTGCCACACCCCCTTCACATGGCGACCAACTTACTGCAAAACCATCTACTGACCATCCTGGTCTTGTCTCTGTTTCCTCGCTGAAACCAGCTGACACTGTGGGTGATCATGTTGCCACACCACCTGCAAATGGCGACCAACTTACTGCAAAACCATCTACTGACCATCCTGGTCTCGTCTCCATTTCCTCACTGAAACCAGCTGACGCTGTGGGTGATCTTGTTGCCACACCACCTTCAACTGCCGACCAACTTACTGCGAAACCATCTGCTGAAGAATGGGATGGTCTCGTCTCCGTTTCCTCACTGAAACCAGCTGAAGTAGTGGGCGATCATGTTGCAACACCTACTTCAAATGCCGACCAACTTAATCACACTTCCCCTTCTCATCCAATGTCAAACTTTTTTGGTGAGCCTATAGAGTTCAGCACTTTGGCTGAGGAATCAGTGTCAGACCTTTTGGCTGAAGTTGACGCCTTGGAATCTCAAAATCAAAATGGTATGGGTTCTCCTACTTCTGCTATGAGGTGCAGTGAGGGGATGATACCTGGTTGCAAAACTGGTTACTTTAGCCCGATGGAAGAGCTGAGTCCAACACATGATCCTGTAAGAAGTGATGCCTTGAGTTCCACTGGAGATCTACAACTACCTTGTCAATCTACTGTGACGGATGAAACAGTTGGTGCATCTCGAGCTGATGCTTTTGATCCATTAAGGAGGTCCGCCGGAAATTCATCTACGAGTAGTGAGGGTGAAACCAAGTCAGCTGATGTTTTGTTTTCCCAGGGGGATGTTGGGTCCGTTATACCTGCACCTTGTACCACGAGTCAAACTACTGCATTTTCTGCAATGGGCAGGAGTACAGGATTTGAAGGTATGACCAATGGCCGTGGAGCAGCACCTGGAAACCAAAATTGGGGTGGACCAGTTCAGGGATATGCAAATTTTGGTTATGGAAGCAGCACGGGAGCTGCATGGGGAAATTCACATATGAATCGAGGTGCGCCTTTCTCTGGGAATCCAATGTGGGATAGCCAGCGGAGGTATGCAGGGGAAAGGTCTGGTGGTCCCAGAGACTGGGCTCTTCAAGGAGGAGAGTCGGGATTTGGTAGGGGTAGGTCATCTTGGAACAACAGACAGCAGCCATATGGTGGTGGAGGATATTCTAGGCCTCCTCCGAAAGGCCAGCGAATTTGTAAATTTTATGAGAGTGGGCGTTGCAAGAAGGGGGCGGCGTGTGACTATCTACACCCGTGATGGTGTAAATTGAAGGCAATTGCTTTCATTTTGTACAATCAGAAAATTCTTTTTGGAGTAAAATAGACATGTAGCTAAAATGTTATTCCTGTAACTCAACTGAAAAGTCTCAGTTCAAAATGGCAGATTGCAATTTTTTCTTCCGCACCAGTGGGTTAAGTTGGTATAATCCGTTTCAGCAAGTTTATCAACCCAGAATACCGTGCTGTGTGTATGAGCTGCAGCAGTGAACTTATACAGCGATGTTCTGCTTTTTGATTGGTTAAGCGTTGCGGATTAATTTGACATTCTGAACTTCAATGAGTAAATTCTCCAATCTTGTTTGTTTCTTAGGAGCCAGTAAACGAGATATTATACCATCTTGGTTAGTGGAATAAAATGTTACATGTTGCCTTGTTAACATTAGATCATCTTAGCTCCTATGCATTGCTACTAGGTGTATCTAATTTATCCCTGAAAGTAAATTCACAACAGTATATTAAGTTGAAATACTTTGTTAGACCATTGAACTGCTTTGTATGGCAAAACATAGGACAATGGGAAACAAGCAGAGGTGTGAAATGGAAGAATAAATAACATATTTTGGTGGAGAGTTGTATCAGTAAATGGATTAAAAACAAGTTGAATACTAGCTTGGGTCAGAATAGGTAGGTCGATTTGGGCTAGACAATCAGCCGTAACGCAATCCATTCGACTCGATTTATTTTTCATTTATCTGTTTGTTCTTATATAATTTTGTTTAACTACTAAATTTTCTTACATGCAGGTGCAGTTCAAGTTGTTCCATAACTTTTTGAATATAGTAACTTAGGTTCTTCCCAAAATCATTCGTCAGTGTACATTATCTCCGACCATATATATGTGTTCAAGTCTGAGTGGGTTGATCGAATTATAGTACAATTTGGTTTGAACAAAGACGATATAGAACTTGTGAAGTACTTTCAAATAATTTGTCAGCATTCTTTGAGATCAAAATCATATGGAGTAAGGGTTTAACTTCTAGTAAACATAAAAATGTCAAATAATTTGCAGTAAAAAATAAAATAACCGTGATGTGCGCTTACCATATTTATTAAACAACATTATTCTTCCTTTTATCTCATAATAATTGATCGAAATCATCAAGTATCACTGTGTGATATTGTAATTGCAGTTGAATCTTAAGTAAATTAACTTTTATTATTCGGATATTACAGTTAAGCTACACCAAAAGAGTATCAAGTTATTTCCTTTTTCTCCTCCTGCTCCCCCTACTACGAAATTTGTCTTTTCGAAAAGGGACAAAAGCATGGGCCCTGCGTTTACGCCACGTGTCCAAAAGATGAAAAGAACATAAATCACCCCTTTAAATGTATGAGAAAATAGAGCGTTAGGAAACTGGGGAAATACCAAATATAGGAGTTTTCATTCAGAAAACTTGAAATTCTTCTTCAGTTGGAAACAGAAACGATGTCGTCTTCGACATTGACGCCAATGCAGAGGTACGCAGCCGGAGCTTTGTTCGGGCTGGCTCTTCATCAGGCTCAAATTCATCAGACTTGTCCATTGGGCTTTCCCTCCGACGAAGACAACAACGAACGTATAAGCAATAGCAGCAGTAATGATTCCGTCTCCGACGACCCTCACCTATGGGTCCATCAATCTTCCGGCCTCCTCCGCCCAGTTTTCAAGTTAATTCCTTTTATTAGCTCTCTGTTATTTGAATTAGTATTCAACAATTGATTACTCGAAGATTATTCATTCGAGCTGTGGTGAACAGATTTTTAGAGATTGATGAAAAAGCATGGAGTGGACTAGAGGAAACTGCTGGGCTTTCATCACCAAAGCATCACGTTGGAGCGGTTAGTTTTCTAATTAGCGTTGAGTCTTCTTTTCTGTATGTTGAGACCATTAGATAATTTGCTGACAATAACTCACACACACGTCTAGAAGATGCAAGTAGTAGAAATGAGGATGTTGAAATGGACGTGTGGGCATACTAGGAGAGATGGGATAAAAAATGAAGCTATTCGGGTCTCTGGGGTGGACAAGATGAGGGAGGCGAGACTATTATACTAAGATGGTTCGAGCATGTGAGGAGAAGATGCATAGATTCCCAGTGAGGAGATGTGAGAAGTTGGCTATAGTGGTTATAAGGAGAGGTAGAGGTAAATCGAAGAAATCCCGGGGAGGGGTGATTAAAGGAGATGACATTCCTAAAGTTTACCGAGCACATGACCGTAGATAGAATGGTATGGAGTTCAAGGATTAGGGTAGAAGGTTAGTAGGTAGTCAATCATGTTTCCTTTTTAGTTTTGTTATTGTTACTCTCCTATTAAGTGGTAAAGTTGCTGCCATGTGACCAGGAGGTCACGGGTTCAAGCCTTGGAAATAGCCTCTGGCAGAAATGCAAGGTAAGGCTCGTACGATACACCCTCGTGGTGGGGCACTTCCCTGGACACCGTGCATAGCAGTAGCTTTATTGCATCGGGCTGCCCTTTTTTTTTCCTATTAATTTATTCTTCGATTTTAGTATTACAAGGTGTTTTCCTTTGCTTCGGTAATTGTATTATTTGTTGTTGCTATTGTTCTCTTTCTCATTGTTTTTACTTTACGTGTTGTCTGTAATGCTGTACTTGAGCCGAGGATCTATCGGACACAACCTCTCTACCTTCTCAAGTAGGAGTAAGGCTGCGTACACACCACTCTTCCCAAACCCCACTAGTGGAATTACATTGGGCTTGCTTTTGGCCTTAAATTGTGGGTTTTATTTGGGAAGCATTTTCTGGATCATATTTCAGGGTTTGATTGGGTCTAAAACTATGTGACATATGGTAATTGTATAAAGTGGAAGACAGGGTATCATGGACTTGTTTTTGTTATGCTTAGGAATGATAGTATGTCTACTTGTTGATTGAAGCATGCGACATGATATATGAGTTATAAAGGAAAAAGATTTCTGCCCAAAATGATGAGCGGCTTTCCTCCTTCTGGTAGATTTTTTTCCTTATGGGGAAACATTTTAACTATTTAAGGTAGCTAAACACTGGAAAATAATTTCATCACCATAGCGTGCACACCCGAACTCTAGTAAATATTAGACAGGACTTTGTTGCTATTGTTGATAAATGCTTCTAGCAGAAGGGAATAACTGATTCTTTTCTTTTTTTAAAATCTTCCGATACTACCCTCAGCGAGTGTAATTCTGTACCCTTTTGCTGTTAATTGCTTGATGCCATAATGACTGATGTTACATTAGTTTGACAGTTTCTAAGGTCACTATCTGTTTCTGAAGAAGGTGCTGATGCTTCTTCAGAAGCAGCAGAGAAGGAACTTGATCTTGCAAAAGCCATCGATGCTATGGCATCAAGCATGGAGAGAGCTTCGCATGATGTGTCCAAGAAGGAGAAGCAGCGTGAATATGAGGATAAATGTCGGGAGAAATTATCCCTTGCTGATACGCAATCTAGGTCTGAAGTCGAAAATACTACAAATATTGAAAATTACCAAGAGAAAAGCAAGAAGTCATCTAGCATTGAGCAAGCCCATCTAGAGTCCGTTAGTGGATTTGATAAAAAGCCAGTGGAGGAGGCATCGACGCTTGAATACTCTAGGAAAGTTACTGTTCTCTATCAACTTTTCTCAGCTTGTCTTAGTCAATCACCTGAAGAGAGTAAAAAGTATACACGAAGAAGGAGGGGTTATGATGCACGACATCGTGTAGCTTTACATTTGCTAGCTACATGGTTTGATATCAAATGGATCAAAGTGGTGTGTTCCTGCATCTACAACATATGTGATTTCTGCAATGTTTTTGTTCAATCATTTTTTCTCTTCTTGTTGTCTCTTCTGGAGTGTTTTTCTTTAATACTACTGGAAATCCTAGTCAATTCATGCTAGATTTGATGCAGGAATAATTGACGTATTCAATTTTTACTAAAATGTTTTTGTAAGTTTTTCCTTGTGCATAATGCAAAACTCAACTCCAAAGTAGGAGAAAATCAAACGATGAACACTCCCAACAAGGAGAGAAAGTAAGAGCCCCAATTAGTAATGTGAACTCGATAGAACTATCCTGCACAAAGGAAGATGGACGATTTAGGATGCCTTCTATTTTTGACGTGTGTTATCATTACTCGTTCCACCTTTTCCCTTTTTTCTTTTTTGGTCTTTTATAAAGGTAGTCAAATGATGGGGAAAACTTTCATACAAGATGTATCCTGCCTTCATCAAAAAAGATGTATGAACCGGGATTTCGGGAAGTTACATTATCATTAGAAAAAGAAGAAAAATTGACATTAGCTGTTGGTTCCACTTTTTGATGTCAAATTTTCTTTTTCTTTACCATAATATGACTGCAGAAGCAAAGACATGTTTTTTTTTTAAAGTTTAATCTGGCAATATTTTTCTTCTAGACAAGGAAAACAGCTACTTCATATGAAAGGAGCCTGTTGTAGTGATGCAGAATTGCGCCGCCCAAGGCTATAATAACTTAAAGCATGGACCTCCTTAACATTTTATGTGAAAAAAGGAATTATCTGCTGCAGGAAGCCATTGAAACCACGATTGCTTGTTCTGCAATGGCCCTGAAAGAAGAAGAACTAAAGGAACAAAGCCGATCTCCTAAAAGCTCATGGGCTAAGTGGAAACGTAGAGGTATAATAGGCGCAGCTGCAGTTACTGGAGGAACCTTGTTGGCAGTTACTGGTGGTATGGCATCCCAGACTTTCTTAAGTTTCTTAATGCAGGTCCTGACATGATTAAGCAGACCTCTTAGGAAACAGATTTCTGGCATGTTTAATCAAACCTCGAAGGAAATAGATTCTTTGTCCTTTTAGTGACAAGCCTTACAGGAAACAGATGGCTTCTCCTTTCAGTCTTCATTAGATGCATAAATAAGTTGGAATGTGATTGTGGAGATCCCTTGTATGAGATGGATATGTCATAATTTTGTTGCTTTTGTTTTGTTCTTAAACAGGTTTGGCTGCTCCAGCAATAGCTGCAGGCTTTGGTGCTTTAGTCCCTACTTTGGGAACTCTTGTTCCTGTGATTGGAGCTAGTGGGTTTGCTGCTGTTGCTGGTGCTGCAGGAAGTGTTGCAGGTTCTGTTGCAGTTGCAGCTTCATTTGGAGGTAGACACATGTTTCATAAGATATCTTGTTGCACCTCCTTTTTCCTCGTAAGTTAATAATGGAAATGAGTAGAGTGATTTTGCACTTCTCTTTTCTTTTAATAAGGTAATGTTATTTCATTAGGAAAAGTACCAAAGAGGTACCGAAAAATACAAACGATGGTGCTAGGAGCACAATCACATAGTAGCTCATACAATCCAAATGATAAAATGGATGATCTAAATCATTTACACAAGTGCTTTTGCACTTATCAGGCAGAACGGTTTAGATTGATTTGTGGAACTTGAACATCTTAAAATTATCCTCCAGTTCGTTACTAAGGGTTGTCACTGATATTTTTGCTTACCCAGCTGCTGGAGCTGGACTTACAGGATTTAAAATGGCCAGGAGAACGGGAGATGTTGATGGATTTGAGTTCAAGGCTTTAGGAGAAAACCATAACCAGGGGGTAAGTAATTAGTCTTGAGTTTTCTAATTGAAACTGTCCTGTAACTCCTGCCTGTGATTCCTTGTTTCAGTTAGTAGTTGGGCATTGCAGTCTGCATTTTGTCTCTTTGAGCTCTTTCATCTTTATTCTCATAGTTGTCATACATTATATTTTTAATCATGGACCACAGGAGCTCATTTATGTTTTTCTCACTTTGCATTTTCGCTATCAGCGGCTGGCAGTTGAGGTTTTGATCTCAGGACTTGTTTTTAAGGAGGAAGATTTTGTTAGACCTTGGGAAGGACAACATGACAACTCTGAGAGGTAAAATTATTTTTTTTTATAATTTTTGTTGGTTGATCTTCATTTGGATAGATGATTTCGTTAATCTAGGTAGACACACACACATATGTTTGTATTTATGTATGTGTATATAGTTTATGTTTATATGAGAGTGTATATATATTGACCAATTTGTGTTGATACTTCCCGTATCTGTTGGTGAAGACTTATAATGCTGAAACCCCTCTTACATTTCTCATTTTCTTCAGATATGTGCTACAGTGGGAATCGAAGAATCTTATTGCTGTAAGCACTGCAATTCAGGATTGGCTGACATCAAGTAATAAAGTTGTACTTTGCTTTTCAGCATACATTGACCAGCTACATTGCCGCCGTGATCCGTTAGGATGCTGACATCATCACTAATTACAGGACTTGCAATGGAGTTGATGAAGCGAGGTGCTATGATGACTGTTTTAAAAACTCTTTTGGCAGCATTGGCTTTGCCAGCAACATTGCTTGCAATGACAGATTTTATTGACAGCAAATGGGCAGTTGCTGTGGACAGGTTCTTGTTTGTCTGTGTGTCTTTGTGTCTGTCAGTGAAATCTCTTTCTTTGAGCTTGTTGTCATGAAGCTGTTTTATCTTCCATTTGTCCATGTGACATAATAAGAAGTAAAAGGATTAGATTAATATAATTGCAGTAATGATGAGAAGAACCTATATCAGTTTTCTCGTTAATCTTTTTTGTCCATGGAAATTCTAATCTTTGAAATTTTGTATTTCCATCTTTTGTTTCGATGGAATTTATTCTGGCTCCAATTCTGCTTCTGCTTAAATTATCAAGCAGTTCTACTATGATATTGTGTTATGTCAAAGCAGTGTCTCGTACTTTGATTGGAAAAGTGAATTCTAACCTGTTGTTTGTTTCAGATCAGATAAGGCAGGAAAACTTCTGGCAGAAGTGTTACAGAAAGGATTCCAAGGACACAGGTAAATAAGCTTAAATAGATTCTAAGCATTTTCCAGTTGAGTCTCCTGAAAGATTGAGTTTTCACAGCAGCCACACTGTTGGTTATCCATGAATATTTCAGGCCTGTAACACTTGTAGGGTTTTCACTTGGGGCAAGAGTTATCTTTAAATGTCTCCAGATTCTGGCTGAGAGTGAAAATAATTGTATGTGTTGTTTTGAAATATGTTTTTTCTTTCTTACATTTTATCATTTGCTTAAGATGATCTTAAAGTATTTTCTTGCATTTTGACAGCTGGGCTTGTGGAAAGAGTTTTTCTTCTTGGGGCACCCATTGCAATTAAAAACATGAACTGGGAAGCAGCTAGAAAGGTTTTTGCTCTCCTCTTTGTTGATTTCAGCTACTATTATTATAGTACGTGCATATTTTTCCCCTTCCCCTTTCTCATTTGTTTTCTCTACTATAAGGCTTGGACTTATCTGCTCGGTTACCTCATTCTTATTTGAGGATCTCTCTTTCTATTTTACAGGTTGTGGCTGGTCGATTTGTGAATGCTTACGCTACAAATGATTGGATGCTAGGAATTGCCTTCCGTGCCAGGTTTGCTTTTTCCGCAATCATTGTACTGATGTTGAAAGTGTATTGGGTTGAAGTTGAGTTGGGCATAACCGGTTTTAGATCTATTCCCTTGTCCCCTTTCGATGTTGCATTTTGACTTGGCACAGTTATTAAGAAGTATTGAAACTATGATACATTCATCACTTCTTAAAAAATGGTCATATTCTGATAATTTTATATTGTAGAATAATAAAATAAGGTCAAAACTGCTTTGCAAGGGTAAAGTTGGGTCACATAAAACATTTTGTGTCATTTTTGAACCCCCTGGCTGACTCAAGTGTGGTATTCAAGTAGGGAGCAGGGTAAAGGGGCAGACCGCACTCTCGAGCTTCTAAATCTGTGAGCCAATTTGGGTAGGACCAGCTAACGCACAGGGTATTTCTAGATTATAAGAAAAGACTTTTCCTAAGATATATGAAAACTTCATTTAAGAATAGTGCACAGTAACTGGGGATAATCCAAAGATGGAAAACAGGACAAGCTGTGGATGGAGGGAGAACATGTTCCGATAATCCAAAATGGAAAATAGGACAAGTTGTGGATGGAGGGTGAACATGTTCCCTGTTTCGCATGCTGGTTTATGCTTCTACTTCTTTGTAACTGGTGCAATTCCTCTTAAACAGTCTCCTGGCTCGAGGCTTGGCTGGAATTCAACCAGTTGATGTTCCTGGCATTGAGAATGTAAGTTTGCTTCTTAAGGATAACCACATTTGGATCTCCATCGTTTCTTGCTTAAACTTCACTGTAACAGGTTGACGTAACTGAACTCATCGATGGGCATTCCTCCTATTTATGGGCTACCCAAAGGATTTTAGATCTACTTGAGCTTGATGCCTATTATCCTGTAGTCCTTGGTCGAGTCGCTTTGCAAAGACAGACTTCGTAACACATTTTCTTCCTCAGATAACTGTATTTTGGGGGGATTGTATCTGTTACGGCGTTACAGGAAGTGTATAGGTAGCCAGGTCATTATATGACCACTAGCAAGCAGGGTTTTAGTATGGAGCATCTGCCTGTTCCTTGCCAAATTTATTGCTTATTATGCTAACAAATCTTATGCTTCGATTTATTTCTACTGTTTTTTCTTTTTCTTTAGTTATCCTTAATATTTGTACTGTTACTACTTTTCTTTCTTTAATATTTTCATTCATCAGACTTTTTACTCTTGCTTTTCTTTCACATCATTTTTTGTAAAATATAATTTTCTTGAGTCGAGGGTCTTATAAAAAACCTCTCTACCCACCTCACAAGGGTAGGGTAAGGTTTGCATAGCATTTTAATGCAGGTGTTTAGAATTAGTAATTAAGATTTCTCTTTTTGATGACATTGAACGAGTCTTCTATAAGTTAAACAATTTTAAATGCTACAATGAAAATCAAGGAATAAGGTGAAAAATAAGAGAAAATGACTTTTCTCTTCTTCAGAGATTATGCTATTTATAATTTGTATGCCATTTTTATTCTATAACTAAGGTCATGGAAGAAAAACAATTGTTTACATCACTATACATTCGTATGGTGTTTTTTTTCAATAAAAAATAGCATCAACAAAATGTCTAGGATAATTTCAGAAGTGGGGTAGGAAGAGGGTACGAAGCTTTGCTCTTACCTTGTGAACGTAAAGAAATTATTTTGAATAAGACCCTTAATATAATCACGTATAGAAAGGAGATACAGTAATGTAAAAGGAACAATAACAACACATCATATGGTTATCGAAGTAAAAAAAATATGTAATAATAGAATTGGTGAAAAGATGGTATGTGAGTAATAATTTGCAAGTGTGACATGTATTATTATCTCTTTCAACATTTTTTTGATTTATCACTATTTTTTTTTGTATTCACGATCGTCAATCTCCGACATCTCCTACACGTTTGAATTATATCTCATTTGCAAGTTCAGCGTGTGTTTGGGATGGAAGAAGGATAATATTTTTTTTTATTTTTTGCATGTTTGGTTGGATCACTTTTTTAGAAAATAATTTCTCTAAAAAAATGAGTACCTTAAAATAAGAAAAAGAACTCACTCAATGGAAGTAGAATTTTATAAGTGACATTCTATGTTTGTACTCTCCTGCCCACCCAATTCCTTCAACCCCCACCCCTTGACTATCTCATCTCCACCGTCCCCTCGAGCCCACACCCTACCCCTACCCCCTCTCCCACTTCTATTTCTTTGTTAAATAGTATATAAATATTTTTGAGTTAATATCTTTTTACTTACTTATTAAATAAGTAATAAAAAATAAGTAACAAAGGCAATATTCAATACCAAACACACCCCCTTAGTTTGATAGAATCGATCAATTTAAACGTGATGCTGAATGCATGCACGAGGGTTCGATTCCCCTAAGACGTAGAGGAACAATAGAAAGTTAAACACGCTTCATAGAGCTAAACCAAAGAGAAAAATCTAAATCGACTTATTTTGCTGTAAGAGCCAAGGAGAGGGGAAAACAGATGCCGGAGAAGAATGATACGATCGGAAAAGGCAACAGTTGCTGCGTCGACGGCAACAGCAAAACCGTAAATCCAATCAAAGAGGCCGGTGCCGGTGCCCGAGGAACTGGCTCCGGCGAAGGCGTATCTTCATCGGCGACATCATCATCATCGAAGAATCAAGGAAAATCATGCAAAGGATGTCTGTATTACTCGTCTACTTTCAAATCCAATTCTCGCAATCCTCTCTGTCTCGGCCTTAGTCGTTCCCTTCCTCAAGGTTCGCCTTTTTTAAGAAAAATAAAATTGCTTGTATTCAAAACTGGAAATGCTTTGTTACTTGCTTATTGTGCTTCTCTTTTGCTAATTTTATTGCTTGAAGTGATTCTTTTTTCTGTTTTTCGTGGATTCATTCAACTTGCTGCTTAAGATGAACAAATTTCTTAGTTACTGGTGACTTATTAGTACCTAATAGTTAATTGCTCAATAGAAAGTGTAGAGATACTAGTTTTTGAGAATCCCTAATTGGTCTTAACAGGCAAATTATGAGTATTGGAGCATAATGATTATTAAGGATTCATACATCGCACCATCTAGTTAGGAATTGAGGTGCAATAGTTGTAGTAGTAGGACTTGATCCAATTTGGTCTAACTGTGGGTTTCATGTTAACTGTGTTATTTATTTCACAGTCTCTCTATATATTTGATAAGAAATTGATGTTGGATTAACTCAATCCCAATAGCTAACTCATGGGGTGAGGACTGCCCGATTGTTCAATACACAAGTGATGTGGAAAACTAACACCCTCCCGCATTCCGTCTTGCCAACTGGAGCATGGAATCATGGACAACATAATAAGGGCTCCAACATTTGGTAAACCAAGAATTGACATGGGTTTGACTTTGATGCCGTGATAATAAATGGACCTCAGGCCAAATGAAACCCAAAAGCTAGCTCAGGAGGCCAGGATTGTCGAAAATCATAATAATTAGCCTGAATACCCATTATGTGGGAAAATTTCAACAATATTGTTACAGATACATGTTGCTTATGCTCTAATACTCTAAAATATTAAACTTTTTTGGCAGGTGAATTAGTTCTGCTCTAGATTCCATGTCATATGAACTATCCTTATATATATACATATAAATATATATATATATACATATAAATATATATATAAATATATATATACATATAAATATATATATATATATACATATAAATATATATATATAAATACATATAAATATATATATATAAACATAAAAATATATATATATATATATATATATATATGTATGTATATGTATATATATATATATATTTCTGTGGGAAAACAGGAAGTATAGAATTTCTTGACTTAACGTGCTCAGTTGTTGGCTACATAGTCTCTGCTACTGTATCTCATTATGCATTTAATGTTACCAATTGTTTGCATATTAAAAATTAGACCTGGATTAAATGTGTGCTGAGACGGGTTTTGATGTTTGATAAAGTACCTCGATATATTGTTGGGGAATCTGAGAAGGAAGCTTCTAAGGAAGGCCGGAGCCTTACAGATTTTAGATATGCTTGTGTCGGTTATTCTGTTTACTTAGATCAGAAATCTCGATCAACGGATGCACAAGAGGCACAAACGGAATTGCCTGTCTGTGTTGGTCTTGAGGTTAGCATTCTCTTCTTTCTATTTTTAAGTTTGTTTCATGCATTTTTTTCGTGTAATGATGTGTTCTAGGATAACTATGGAGAAGTAAGCAATTTTTTTCTGCCCGAGGTGCCTTTCTTTTACTAAGTTACAGAAACAGCGCGACTGTCCGTAGATGTCTTTTACTCTCCTCTTCAGACCACTATTATGTTTACATGCAATTTAACCCTTCGAAGAGTATATATAGGAAGAAATAGCCCTGAATAACTTAGTGTTTTCTGTATTATCATTTCTGGTTACTCTATATTTTTGGGGGCTAAATTAACATAGAAAGTGTGCCATAGGTTTTGGTGGATAAAAGACCCAGTTCAGCTGATGCAGCTCCTGGCCATGCTCATGCTCATGCCCGTAACAGAGAAGGTAACTGCATTGGTTTTATTTTGTCCATGCCGAAAAATCTATACGATGCAATGCTTATATGTTATTGCTTATGTGTTTAGGTTGTTAATGCTTCATGTGGATGTCTAGATTTGGTTCAAACATTTTATTACATTGGAATGTGTTCTAGTTCCAGTTTCCTGATATTTAAATTTCCAGTAAAATGTTTTAATATTACTTACATGCTTGGTGAAAGTTTATTCTCATTTTAACCTACTGCATTTCCTTTTTATGTTTCTTAAAGTCAAAAAAGTTCCAGAAATATCCTTTATCAAGAAGTCTTCGTTGGCAAATCAAGACTGAAGAACTTGTTTGTTCTTGTCATTTTAAAGCCCAATCACTGTTTTCAGCTTGGAATCCTCATTATAAATAAAATAATGGGCATCCACTGGAACAAGGTTATTGAATTCAATGTCTTGCATCCAGAATATATTGGTTGGTTTGACCTTTTTAGGTTCTGCATCATAGTGGTTTTTCTCCTAAGGACCAAGACAAAAAGTACCAAGGCAGAACTTTTTTGATAAAGTACTACTGATGCAGAATTGTTGCACTAGTTTTGCAGTGCTTTTCTCTGTTCTTCATAGTTAAAGTAAATCATACCAAGTTGGTTCTAGATGCACACACAGTGCTTAAAAAAAGTATGCCTCCCTAGAGTCCAGCCAACTATCTATGCAACATGGTATTTCCTCTTTATATAAAGAATTAAGAGAGCGTTTCTTTGTCTGACTACTAGGATTGATTCTTGGATCCTTCCGAAAGTTATTATGTTCATCACTCTCCATTCAAAAACATACATAGGGGGCACCCAAGGGTGTGACCTAATGGTCAATGAAGTGGTTGAGAACCATGATGTCTCATATTCAAATCCCAGTGGAGACAAAAACTCTAGGTGATTCTTCCCATCTGTCTTAGCCTTGGGGGGCAGAGTTACCTGGTACCTGATGTTGGTGGGAGGTGACAGGTATCCCGTGGAATTAGTCGAGGTGCACAAGAGCTCGCTCGTACACCATGTTTATCGAAAAAAGAAACATACATAGGGGTGGGGTCTTCAAATCCTTTTTTCCTTTTAGCTTATTCCTAAGTTGCTTGGACTCTCCAAAAATTTTTCCTCACCCGTGTCGGATCCTTCAAAAATTGCACAACTTTTGATGGATCCGACCTATATCTGATTAAGCTTATTCATCCTCCTGCTTGTCATTCTTTCAACCATTATTCTAGTAGCAGCTATTATATTTTGAAAATGGGGAACATCATGACCCAGTTTTGAGGCGATGCTGCTGTGTGGTAGGTTGTGATCCCGTGACACCTCAACTTAGGAGGAGGAGTCCCCCATTGTCAAAACACAAGAGGGATGCTGGGTATATAAGTAAGCAAGTCTTACTCCCTAGTGACGCGTTTTAAAGTCGTGCGGACATGGGCCCAGAACGGACAATATCACTAGTGGACGGGCTAAGGGAGTCTCTCGGGCCTTCGTGGCTCGGGATGTCCGTCGCGGCCAGGGCCCCGGCTCGGATCGTGACAAAAATGGTATCAGAGCCGCTTCTGTGTCAGCCCTGTCGATGTGGGCCAGAGTTCAAACTGAATTTAGGCAAATCCCGCCGATGTGGGCCAGAGTTCAAACTGAGTTTAGGCAAATCCCGGTAAGGCGGGGAAAACTTCAGTCCTGAGTCTAGGAAAATCCCATTCGGTGGGGCAAACCTCAGCGAAGACGCCGAGTCCATAAGGGGGTGTACGTAACACCCCAACTTAGGAGAAGGAGTCCCACATAGGCAAAAACACAGGAGGGATGCTGGGTATATAAGTTAGCAAGCCTTACTCCCTAGTGACACGTTTTAAAGTCGTGCGGGCCTGAGCCCAGAGCGGATAATATCACTAGTGGACGGGCTAAGGGGGGCTCTCGGGCCTTCATGGCTCGGGATGCCCGTCGTGGCCAGGGCCCCGGCTCAGGTCGTGACAGATCCACATCTTCTTCGTGCCTTAAAACAGATTTAACATCTATTCATGACAATGAGTCCTCTCCTTATTTTTGTTTCTGTTGTTGGTATTACTCTTCACGTTGCACATCATGTACTGAAAATCACTCTCTTGGGAAATTTTTTGCTTCTCATCGTGAGCTTAGATAGGGCCTTGAGCTACCTCCAGCAATTAAGTGACTACAGACTACGGTATGACTTAACAGAAAGAATTTGAAGATGATTCTTTTACTAAAATTTTATTGACCTTCTTTAAACTGTGAGTGGAAATTTTCCAGTTCATGCAGTGGAATCTTATATTCATCATCTAAAGATCATCCCACACACATTATCCTACATCCCTTTTAAGAACGTCTGCAACCATTACCTATAGATGAAGCCACAAGAACTCTATAGATCTTGAGATTTCTGACTTTCAAAGTTTGCCCTCTTTGAACTTTACCGCCAAGAGGAAGAACAAAATACTAGTAGGGAGCTCAACTATTTTACACCTTTTAAAGAAAAGATGCCCCATATATATGCATATACAAACACACGCGCACACACACACACATATCTCTCTCTCTCTCTTTATATATATATCGCAATCTTTTCATCAAAACAGTATCTCCTCACCTCGCTTAAAGCTTCCATTACAAACAAGAAGACCGATGGAGATAAATGATCTCCTCGTCTGCTGCTCCTGCTCGTTTTTGAAGGACATACATATATAATAATAAATTTACTGGCACTTGTTACCGTTCCATTACAAACAAGAAGACCGATGGAGATAAATGATCTCCTTGTCTGCTGCTCCTGCTCGTTTTTGAAGGACATACATATATAATAATAAATTTACTGGCACTTCTTACCCTTCTAAAGAATACCTAATGTCTTTTTTCAATTAAGATTCTAACTGCAGTTCTATATATCTTCAATTAGTATTTGTTAGTAGTAGGATATGAACAGAGTAGCATGGCTTAGTGTTATGACTACTATTCATTTTGGGAGAACTCCTTAACAAGGAAATTTTGATATTCCATATTTAAAGTATGGTAGGATGTTAGATATCTTATTCGTTGTTTTGATTCAGACATATCTTCTTTGGCTTCTTTGTGTTCTAATTCATGGGTAACTGTTGTTGCTCTTCCATGCATTTCATGTTATTGGTATAATGTATTAGTCTTTAGCAAATGAAAACCTCTAAACGTGGCATATTACTTAGTAGTTTCTCTTAATCTGATACACAATGTAATTCAGGGGTATTGTTATGAAATGTTTATTATTTCTTGCAGTTATTTGGAATGTTAAGCTCATTATGTATTGGTTTGATCATTAGCAACGTAATTTGATTCTTCTGTTTTCCTTTAAAAAGATGGACATGGACTTCCACAGCCTCGATCAAATAAACCAGCTAACTCAGGCGGTGATGAGTTCTTTACCAGGCAAGCAGAGTTTGAATTTTGATACATGAAATCTGCTTCACGTGATGCACTATACAGACTTGTTTTATAACAAGGTTGTTCCCTTGAAAATACAGGTTCACAAGGAATGCTAATTTGGTTGCAATGGGGGTTGCCAAGAACGTGCGGAAAGTGGGAAACCGTATAAAAGAAAGTGTTGATGACATCTTTGATCGACGCCCAAAATAGGATTCTAATCCTGAAATAGAGAAAAAGCATTGAGCTGAAGGTTGCTTCACCAAATAATATCTTCTTTTGTTTTATTCGTCTTCGAATAGGTTAAATGAAAACCTTGTAATGTGTATTTTGAGATTCATTTTGGTTAAATCCATAATTTAGATATGCCATTTGTAGTTGACATGCAGAATTAGCTCTGACCAGGAGTGAGTTCTGTAATCTTTTGTATAAACTGGTTATGTTGTTGGTTGAGGAAATGCAGAGGAATTCATTTATCTTGGTTTGACGCTTCCTTAGTGAATAATTTGGTTGAGCTCGAAGCCTTCGAACTGTCATCTGCAGTTCTGGTGGTGGGAATTTTTGCTGAGATCTCTTCATTGGCCGAAAACATTATGGATATCTATTCTAATTCTGGAACTTTCTGCCTTTCGTTTTTCCTGGGGCTCCATTATTTGTCCACACTTTCTGCTCTATAAGTAAGGTGGAGATTCCCAGCAATGACTTTCCTGAGAGAACTCTGCGTGAAGATCAGCTTCTTACCAGATCATCTTGTAATTAAACCACCACTGACAAGAACCTTGCTTTAGGTTGTGTAAAAAAGTCTACAGGTTAAGTATTGTCCTGAAAGTATGAACCTATTCGGCTCTGGGACCGTTGTTATAGGCTCCTAAGTATGCAGATATTACCTCCGGTTCGCCGGAATTAAAATAGAAGCTGTTGCTGATGCAACATGAAATTAGAATCAGCATATGGACCAGTCACAAATTGAGAAGTGAAGTCACCATAGAGTTGTCGTCTTTCTCAATGATCTTGGCCTCCACATCTATGTTGAATTTTGGCGCTCTGCTCAACCAAGTCTTGCCATGCTTGGACATTTGGCTAAGACAATGAGCAACCAAAACAAAATCGCACTTACAAAGTTGTAGGTGCCCAATCACTTAAAAGTAAAACCTCCATAACATTTGTTTTCCAACCCGTGTCTCTAAAGCTTAGGATATCCATCACTTGAATATTTTTTTAATGAAAATATATTCTTCTAGTTTCTTTTTGTAATAAAATTCCCTTCTAGTGCCAGCAAACTTCTTACAAGAATCCAAATAGTATGACCGATGACGTGGTAAAATTACTGATTGAATGTACTGCAATACTTTGCTGAAAATGGAAACAGCAAGCAAGGTTCAAACATTAAAAAAAATAATAATAATAAAGAAATGCTGAACTATTTCACACTTCCCAAGAAAAACGTGGTGATTTTCTGCTCCTTGATAAGAATAGACTACCATCAATGGGACTTTTCTACTTTCTGATTTCCAAATTCAACTTGCTTGCCATAGTCAATTCTTCTTGAACGATCAGATTATCAAGTACGATTCCTCTGTTTAAATTCGAATGGCCGCATGTAAACGGGTCGGATATTTCGGACCTAAACTCGGAGCTCTCGCCGGACGCAACCGATTCGACGGCCGACTCCTTTCGAATCATCCTTTCAACGGCAAGCGTTTGTTCCTCGTCGATACTCTAGCTCTAGTAATTTCTCATCTTCCTTCTATTATTACCAAATTGAAATTGAAGAAAATTTGAACTTCTTTTTAGTTGTGAATTTGGCCTAAGAATGAAGTAGTAGTGTTTGTTTTTTGTTAGGTGAGAAAATTGGAAGGACAAGGGGTGCCTACGAAGCAAGCAGAGGCTATTACTGCAGCTATTACTGAAGTTTTGAGTGATAGCTTGGAAAATGTAGCTCAGACTTTTGTTTCTAAAGCAGATTTGCAGAGAGTAAGTAATTTTTACATGTGATGTTGAATTAATTATTTTTGGTATTTGTAATTGTTTAGCGTAAACTTTATACTAATGTGACATTAGTTTTATCTATAGCTTGAGATGATTCAAGAAGCCAAGTTGTCCAAATTTAAGTCCGAAGTTCAAAGTTGTCAGGTATGAATGAATTATTCACCTTGAGAATTTCTGGATTCACATTTTGATGTGCGGAGTATGGCTAATTTACTTTTTCAATGGTTGATCTTCCCGAATTTTACTTGCCCCTTTTTATAAAGAGATACTGTTGGTGGAAAGTTTTCTCCTTTGTCATTGTATATTTTGGTGGAAAATTTTCTCTTTCTGAAAGGAGTGATCTTAAGATAACGCTTCAATGCCCAGGATGATATAATAAAAAGAGCTTTCTTTTTCTAGATATCGTATCACCAATGACCAACCCTTGGCCATTCTCTTTTGGTTGTTTCCCTTCTCAAAATCCAAATATTCTATCAATATTCGTAAAGGCCATAATTTTTACATTAAATTCACTTTTTATGTATTCAAGTTTTTCTGCATATCTAAGTTTGATAACAACAGCATAGCTGAAATCCCACAAAGTGGGGCATATCTAAGTTTGATGCTTTTGCTTAATAGATAAGAACATTCCGCCAGTGCATTAGGTGTGGATCATGTGTCCCTGTCTTATCCAAATTGTATGTGAAACTATCCTGAGGTTCTTAAATGCAGTCATGTCCAGCTATTCCCTTAAGGAACAACAACAACAGACCCAGTGTATTCCCACAAAGTGAGGTCTGGGGAGAGTAAAATGTACACAGTCCATACCACTACCTCCGAAGAGGTAGAGAGGCTGTTTCCGATAGACCCCCGGCTCAAGAATGAGAATAGTATACCAAGGCCGTAATGAAACAAGAGACATGGTGGATAACATAAACGGAAATAAGAGATAAGAAATAATAACAATAAATATCAGAGAATTCCGAAATAAGAGAAAATACGAGCAATATGCAATAAATATAAGAAAACGGATACTCACCTAGTAGTGACATACTCTCACAATACCTAAGACACCCACCACACCCAAACTCTCCTAACCCCTAGCCACAACCCACACACTCACACTCACACTAGCCTTCTACCCTAATCCGCGACCTCTACACCTTCCTATCTAGGGTCATGTCCTCAGTAAGCGGAAGCTGCTCTATGTCATGCCTAATCACCTCCCTCCAGCATTTATTTGGCTTACCTCTGCTCCTCCTGAATCCATCCAAAGCTAGCCTCTTACACCTCCGAACAGGGGCATCCATGCTCCTCCTCATCACATGCCCAAACCATCTCAACCTGCCTTCTCTCATCTTGTCCTCCACCGAAGCCACTCCCTCCTTCTCCTGGATGATCTCATTCCTAACTTTATCCCCTCTAGTAAGACCACATATCCAACGCAACATTCTCATTTCCGCCACCTTCAATCTTTGGATATGGGATCCAAAGATTTGAGATGTATGATCATAAAAAGTATAGCTACCTGTATATTGATATTTGAGCTGTCAGTCTGTTCTATAATGAGACAATCTCAGGTGTTTAAGTTGTTTTTGCTGATAATTAGAAGCATAATGGAGAACATACTTAATAGAGCGATTTTTGATAGGTACTTCACGTGTTCAAGTGCTATTCTGGTTTAATGTCCGGATTGATGTTGCAGAGCTAATCAACGTCTCTATATGAGTATAGTAACATGAATCTAATCTCTTGAAATGATTTACCACACGAGATATCTAGTGAACCTGTAGATACTCAGTTTGGGATTAGTAACTTTTGTAGTGTCTCACTGGACTCGGAATGATTTTTTTTCTTTCCCTCAATGATCTACTTTAGATTAGCATTTGAATTTTGCTTAAAGTAACTAGTATTTGAACTTCTATGTCGATTTTTACAATAGTCAACTGAAATAATGAGAATTTAAGGCACTTGCCGGAAAGTGCCTTTTCTCCAAACATTGAAATTTGATTTGGAAGGTGGAGCAATTACCTTTTTAATATAGTAAGAGGTGATGAAGATGGCAATGCATGTGCCAATGAAAGGATTTGATGCAAGGTGTGAGTCTGTTGAGTAGATGTAAGTCACTAACGTGGTTGGTATGTCAAGAGATGTGGCTCTGTGGGAGGTCAGGGATTGATCAGACGGTAGAGATTGACAATGAGTGAGCCTCAGATGTGGCGCAAGTGAAATATCAGAGATGACCTGCTGCTTCGAGAATACACGAAGAAAGTATGAGTTAAAAGACCAAGTGACATCTGGAGAGGATCGGGCTAGCCATGATATTCCTCCTCCTAAGCTAAAAATAACCTAGTCCTAACTTATCAATTAGGAAAAAACCTAGTTATACATTTAGAAGCACACTGCTAGCTTTATTGGGTGTGTTTTTGTGGACAGAAAGGAACAGACATGGTGTACCAACTCCAAACCAGTCTATTAAGGTTAGATGCTTTTTGTGCTTATTTAGTTGCCACAATTTGTCCCGTGTAGATTTTATTGAATTTTTATTGAATTTCTGGTCCTAGCATAGTCCCTTATGTTATGTAGCTAACTCACCATATTGTTGAACCTCGTTTGTAGTTCTTTTCCATCTTGTGATTCCATCCAAGAAGATTTTTACTTCATTAAAAAAACTTTCTATCCCAAACATAATAGGTGGTAGTGAATATAAAGTACTGTGGAGATAAGATGGAAATCTGATCTGTAGGATCGTGGAGTGCATATGCTTTATGAGGTCACAAGGTGTAAGAACAATATTAAGACGTACAAGCAGAGTGCAAGTTGTTTCAAGTGTTTATTTTTAATTTTTTTCTTGATAACCGTGGTGTTCGGGCCAGCTTGCGCGCACCTCGACTAATTCCCTTGTCACCTTCCACCAGCAACAAGTACCAGGTAACTCTATCCACCAAGGCTAGGATAGATGGAAAGAAATCACCTAATGTTTTTGTGTCTACTGTATTTGAACCTAAGACCTCATGGTTCTCACCCACTTCATTGACCACTAGGCCACACTCTTGGGTGCTCAATCAAGTGTGTAATTTTTGTTCAGCTAATCCTATTTTGTCCGGAAGTGCAAATTAACTCAAGACTCTTTGTATCACACTGGACTAAAGTAGATCCAATCCAATTATCACAATCACATATGGAGAGTGTCATGAGTATTTGCAACTTGGCATGCAGTGGAAGTTCTTTAGAGGTTGAGATAGTAAGTTTTCATGACTCGTGATTTGTCCTGAACTTTGGTCTTGCATACAAACAATGTTCAGAGAGTTACTTGGGGATCTTTGGTAGAGTGTATAAGAATAGTGTTTTAGGGTGTCTTAGTAATATTGGGATTAGTAATGTTGGGACTAGTTATGTTGTTTTTATCTCTTATCCACTCTTCGGTTTGGTGTATTAAGGGCGGTTCTTTCTTTAACCAGCTTATCCATGTATTACAATTACCGTGGTTTGCTATGTATTCTTCCACAATGGAATCTGATAAGTGAGATCTCGAGTAATACACCATATAACATTGAATAGAGTGTATAACTAATACATGTATTAGTTATACATTGGCTGAAAATCCTACCAAACAAAGAAATATAATTTCGTTTCTAGTACATGTATTAGATTCTCTAATAGTTTACTGTGCTAGTCAAACGATTAGTTGAAAGGAGATTAAAAGGACAATTTTGAGTGTAAAGGTAGACTTTAAAGTCAAAAGGAAAGAAGATTAGCTTGTTCAATTTGGATTTCCATTTGAGAACATTGGCTACTTTAATGGTTAAAGATGCAAAAGAATAGTAGAGAAAATGATCGATCACCAATAAGGTGATTAAAAGGCCCCGGATGACTATGAAACTCATGCAATAGGATTTCCTGAGGTTATTTGAGGAGACAACTGGGGAAATGTTTGGAACTGGATAAACTCTAATGCTCTGCATGTATTGTCTATAGATTCTTCCTGTGAAACATTCTGGTTGCCACACCATGTGGAGAGTATTGTTTCTGTCGAGCGCGAGCAGTCTTGTGAAAGTAATTACATTGAGGGCGTGAACGAGGTGATTCGCAGCTTCGGTGGAACATATTCTATTTCAGTTCTGTACAGTTTGTGTGGTCTAAGTAGCTGTTGTTGTCTGAGAAGACATGACTGAATCAAGGGGTACGACGAGACATTGTATTTGAGGACCAATCATCAACAGTTGGAATGGAAGATCCAGGCTAGATATGGTTGAATGAGTCATGTTTTGGTTGGTAACATATACTGAGAACTGTGAACATTTTTGTGACTGCTCTTATTGCAACTTTTTCAGTGATCGGAGCGAGTTCATTGAATTCGTCCATAACAACCTGAAGCTATTCCAAGTACATTGACATATCCTATTCCTGCTTCTAGATTTGATTCTTTTTGAATCACATCATAGAGATGAGATATATCATTAATGTATATGGCATAAACCTTTTGCAAACTTGCTATTGTATTGTGAACATAAGGACACGTATTATCAAATTCAAGTCAATAGAATGCCTACAAAACTGTGCACTGACTTTTCTCCCTCAGCTTGTTCTCAACATCAATCTCTTTGGGTTTCCCTTTTTTTTTGGTTGCAAGTTATTTGTGGACTCTGTTCTCCACACAATTGGACAGAGGGCCATGGTAGGTGATTGGCTTCTGCAATCAAAGATGATGCGGTAATCATGGGGCTGGTGTTACTAACAATCTAACATCGAGGTTTTCAGAATAATGTTTGCCAAATCCTACATTCATATTCATGAATTGAAAGAGCTCAAAGGTAATATGTTTGTTTGAAATTTAAATATGAAAGTATAATACAACCTTAAATTTGAGGAGGACTGCCAGAGTAGGTGGAAACAGCCCTGAAAGTGAGCTAGAATTATAGAATGTGAGTATTCAGTTGCTTAAACGATTGCCAGAGTTTGCTGAAAATTTTCAGAATGTAGGTGGGTGATGTTGAAGTTAATTGGCATCCTCAGCATGATAAATATTTGTCAAATGTTGCATAAAAGTGTTTTTACTTGTCTGTGCGTGAGGCATTCTGCAACCGACTCCAGAGGCATCTGATTGTGAGTGGTGGCTCGTGAAGCTCCAGTGAGGGTGTGGTTTGGTGGATTCTTCTTGCGATGAATTTTTAAGTCTTGTAATGGCGATTGTTTACTTACAACATTTTTGGACAGTGACTAACGGGCAAAAAGCTGCTGAAAAGGGATACAGTAGTGATTTTCTCCCATTTGTTTCTCGTGACCGCAGCGGAGAGTCATGGTTTTCTTCTGATAGTGCCTCTGATAATCTGTCAGATATGAGAGAATTGATATGTGATCCTGTTCTTGATCAAAAAAAGAAAACACAGATGGGATCATGCGAGTCCACGCATTGGACTTTACATACATATAGTACTAGCACAAGCGTAGTGCATATTAGTAAACCTCTTAATTCTATGTGTCTATTAAATTGGAGTTATTTTTTTCTTTCATGATGATTCATGGTGTCTGAACTTGTAAAATGATTCATGCTTCATTCATTCGGTGATCCAGGAGAACCACTTTTCTCTACTGCAACATGAAATTGAAAAACTCAGAAGTGATATAGAAAAGATGCGCAGTGAATTGAGGTTGGCCTTCGCAATCTGGATTTTCTTAGTACCACACTGACACTTTCATTTGATGGTGTGCTTATTTTGAATTTTATCATTTTTTTTTCTCTGGTCTCTGTTCTTTGTTATTGCAGGTACGAAATTGACAAAGTCTCTGCTGGCCATAGGTTGGATCTCAATCTTGAAAGGGGGTAAGGAGTTACAGTCACTATTTCATTTTGCTGCATTGTCTTCAGTATTTTTGTAGATTAAGCCACCAGTTTAATAATCATTAATAGTGGGATTTCAGATTAACTGCTAGTGACCTGTTTACAACTAGTGTCAACCGTTGTCTCTCTGTGCAGGAGAATTCGGGATGAACTAGCAAATCAGAATCAAGAAACAGCTAATCTCACTAACAAACTTGATCGAGTGAGTCGAATAAGTTACTACAGATTGGTATTTGATACCTGGTAAATTGTACTAATCCTTTCTGCCTTTGTATGTAATTATGTTATTCCAGGAAATTCATACACTAAGGGCTCAGTTGGAAGCTGCAAAATATGATGTTATAAAATATTGCATAGGTACCCTTGTCTCTATATCTGCTGTTGGTTTGGCCGTTGTCCGCCTTTTGAAATAAGTGGCTGGAGTACAATGCTAATGATGGATGATAATGAATATAGTTGTTCAACATCTGTGATGCTCAGTGTAGTGTAATGCTGTATGACACCTAAATTTCAATTGCATTAGCAGACATCATAACTATAGCATACTAGTTAAATGTGCAATCCAGTTGCATCTTTTTACTTTTATGCTACTGGCTCTCCCATGACCCAACCCCCAGGTTTTGAATGGCTTGAAAAGGGTTCTTGCAAAAGATACATCTGGGCAGTGGTGTAGCCACATTGGCGAATGTGTGGTTATTTTAATCCCATACATTTGCCAGATTATGTTGTATAAATTTTCTTTTATTTATATATATTGAAAGTCCCTTCCCTTCAAACATAAATATATGCAAGTTCCACTAGCGAGTCTGTTGAAACTGTGAAGACGCTCGTTCCTTGGATAAATATGTGTCAAACTGGACAATAGCAGTATATTATTTCTTCATATGGACAATAACATATTTACATATGTGGAGCACTGGACCACAAACATCATTTTAGCATCCTGCCTTGCTGCAATAACTCAAGGATTTTAGTGTATGATTTAGTCTTTACATCCTATGGCAATAGGCACATGCAGCTGACACTTGGCTGGGGATTGTGTCTTAATGCCAGCCATGTATTCATTCCTAAGGACATGGTTCTGCGACTTGCCAATTATTGTAAGATTTGATAGTATCGTGCATGAAGAATTTTGAGGTATTGAACTTCAATTCAATTTGAAAACGATATCTAACAAGTTTTTGATCCCCCAAAACCAAAATACTTGCCCTACCTATCTTGCTTTGGGTCGGACCATTCAGATAAAAAGTCATAACGACACTTTAATTTGAAAACGATGTCTAACTAATTTCAGGCCATTTCTGTTGATTCTACAAAATAGTTGGCATACCTATCTTACGTAAGGCCATTCTTGTTGATCCCCCATGGATATGTTAGCTATCCATGCATATTATTTCTTTGTTGGTTGTATGTTTTCACATCTGTTACCGATATATATATATATCGGTAGGCTAGAATGTTGGTTGTATAAATTTAAATCGGGTAGCAGCGGCTGGTTTTGAACCACATGTTTCTGTTGATTTAACAAATAAATGAAGTAGATTGAATATTATGATGAACAACTTCTGTTGTACTTTAAGCTATATACATTGATATTGTAAAAATAAAAAAGTTGCACCATACTAATTTTAATTTGGATAGCATATTTGTTACAATCATTTTTACTAAATTACCAATTAATACATATGTAAAAAATCTGCCTGTAATTACTTATGATCTGATTGTGTAAATATTTTCACATCATCAGTGCACATAACTTAAACCATATGTCAAAGGAAAGAGATATTATGGTAAGACTTATGCATAGCTTGACCAGAAACGTATTCGAGTTTGCTCTCAGTTTCTTCTTTATTTTATTTTCATTCTTTTTTCTAGTCATTTCACAACTAATACTACTATGTGTATGTATTAGTTATTGTCAGAGAATACCGCACTGAAGTTTTTTCAAAACCATCTATTGGAAATGCACGTCAATTATTGAATTGACTATTCTTATATGTCACAAAAGAAATTTTGTCCTTTAATGTACCCAAATTAAAGTTTTCAAGATTATCAAGTAAACTAGCTCCCTAAGAGCATCACATATTCAACTTAATTTAGGTAGCTTTCGACTTCCAAGTGTCAACTTTCTACAATAACATCAATTTTAGGGCGTTGGAAGAGTTATCTAAATTTAATTCCGAATCGTGCTTATGTAATGGATGAGTCGATGGTCTTTCAAAAATTATTTTTTTATCACCACAAGATAGAGGTAAGATGTGTGTACATTCTGTTCTTTTCAAACTCCATCTATGGAAGATATGTGTTGTTTGTGTCCACAATAGATATGTGTTGTTTGTGTCCACAATATCGTGGGAAATCTTAATAGCTCAGTCACCTTATTAGTGAGGATTCAACTCTCATTTTCCCTTTTCCTATTACAATTTAAGAAAAAATTAAAATAGTAACGTGCCCTTCTATTAAATTAATTTAGTGAAAAGACAACCTCTCATTTTCTCCACTTTTCAGTGTTAAAATCAAACTCTTCTTAACGGTCCCCTTCACAGATTTGGTCTTTACTCAACCCTACCAACCATTATTAGAAATTTTATTATTATTTCGTGATCTTTATTAGTATTTGTCTTTTTTTCTTTTTATTATCTGTTCATACAGAAACGTTGACACATTATCTTATTTAAAAATTTTATTTCTCATATTTAACCATCTATAAGATAATGGTTGTTGTCGGCCCAACATAATACCACAACAAAGTACTTGACTACTTTTGTATTTTATGCTTTGTTGCGTGCAATTGCATTCATTTATTTATTAAATCTTTGTATCCAGTAAACTAATGTCGCATAAATTAGGACGAAGATAATATTTCAAAAATTCAGCTTGAACTTTTTCTTGGATCAGCAGACATGACAGAGTACGGGTATGTTCCATATTTTTTTTTCCAATTTTTTCATATTTGATTCGTAAAAAGATTTAGAAAATATTTTTCTTCTTGTGAACACACCTTATATCCGCTTCTTTTTCTAATTTTCAACTGGATAAGGGTGGAAATTATTATTATCTTTTATTCCCTCCGTCCCATTTTACTTGGCACAATAATTAAGAAAAATAATTAATAACATGGCTAGTTATTATAGTACTTAAATAATATTTACATTTTAATTTGAAGAAAAAGTAATTAATGCAAAGAATAAAACATGGAAAAAGTTTTGTCTCTTTTTTATTTATGAAAAATAACAATTAAAATGAGAAATCAAATTAGAAAATTTGAAACAAGTAAAATGGGACGGAGGGCACCTTTTATGAGGTGGGAATTGAAGAATGCATTAATTTCTGACAACGTGCAACGATTGGTTCTTATAGATGCCGTCGAGTAACAACAACCTAAGTTTTCTGAATTTATTTCATATATCAACATTTTCAGAGTCAATTAATGAAAACAATATTGGGTTCACGTATTAGGAATGGAAAAGCTTATATCGAGTAATGCTAGATCCAGATACTCTGGATGTCAAGTAAATTTATCGACAGGTGTGGAGTCACCTTCGATAAAGAGTGGTCAGATGCACATCCTTCGTCGGAAAATTATGTGGTGAATAAAGATTAAATGTTAATCATAATGAGTGTATATTATATTTTGCACACTCTTAACATAACTGAGAATAAAATTTACACACTGCTTATCAATTAAATTAATCAAATTATTCATTTTTTGATATATAGAACAATTAACCAACCAATTAATTAAAAAAATAATAATAAAATGACAAAACTTGATCTTTCAATAATATTACTAATCTCATAATATAATATTCATAATTCATTTAATTGGTAGAATGTACGCCTGTTGTCCTGTTTTAGTCAACAATGTTTCACAAAAAATAATTTTAAAAAATAAATGCCTGCAAACCGGGATCGAACGACCTATGGGCAATGCCCTGTTTTAGTGAATAAAGCTTCACAGAAAATAATTTTAAAATTTAAATGCTACAAATCGGGATCAAACACATGATTTATGGGCAACAAAAGTGCCGCTTTACCACTTGCACTAAATAGTGCTTTGATATTACAGGTGACAGATTTAATATTTGACTATATCAGTATTAAAAAAACAAATGTTTGGTGACGCTTTGCCACTTGCACTAGATAGTGCTTTCATATTATGTGTGGCAGATTTAATATGTGACTATATCAGTGTGTGTGTAGAGTTTCCATTGAAGTTTGCGGGTGGCGTGCCACCCCCACGGCAATGAATAGATCCGCCCCTGGCTAGGATCCTGTTTATGGTAAGGCTCACGAGGGGCTAGTGTGACCGGATCGGAGTTATGATCAAACATGACGCTTGTTTGGTGAACTTAGTTAAGAAATAAAATTGCTTCCTATCAGCTATAACTTTTGATATAATGATAAGTGTTTGATCCTAACAATTTAAAACTTTCGATAAACAAAAAATCATTTTTTTTTCTCATACAACAACATAATAACTTTGCACGATGTACTCTTTTGAACCTTAGTAGAATGTTATTGATTTAGGTCAACAATATCTTTTGATATCAACATATATTATTATTTTGAGTCCAACAAGTGCCTCGGAGAGACATACTAGTATCAGCATTTCACTTTACAAAGAACTAGCCATCTTTTAAAGTTTAAACTACTCCTGCTAACAAACTAGGTGAAGTATATTATGGCGTACGTGTATGTGTATGTGTACATGACCAAAGACTTACATCTGACAATCTTAAAAATACTTTAAAAGGAAAATATTAAACTCACGTTAGTAAATTAAATTTTAATTTCACAACTTCCTTATTCATTTCAATCGAAGCAGCGAATCAGTAATTAACCATCTTATGCTTACTCCAGATTTTGACTTCAACTATTTACTACTAATTGAAAATTTAAACGTAAAAAGTAACCGACGGACGTATAAAAATATATACATAATTGTGTATAATCTACATATACTGCTAAAAGAATGAAATAGTAAATTTGCCCTGCTATTTGTGCGAAGATCCCTTTCTAATTCTTTCAAAATGAACCATGAACTATATAAATAAGGTATAGTCATAATAAGTAAATCAACAAGGATGAAATCTTCATTTGATTTGGATTATTTTTTTCAAAGAAGAGAGGGACATTCACAAGCCAAATGTTATAATTGAAAATAAGAAAAGGAAAAAACAAAAAGGAAAGAGAGATATATATATGGTGTCTCCTATACACAAATACCATTCAATCGCTTCCTCTTTCCCTTTCAAGCAATTATTTTCGTCGTTTTGCTTTGGTCCCTCTCCATTATGTATATGCATATCTATATTACATTTAATGGACAAACAAAAAAAAAGAAAAAGGGAAAATTCCAAACAAACCATTAATATGCTCCTCTCAAAGGCCCTTCATTTTTTTGTGCCCAAGAATTAGTGTATATCGATGGGTATACAAGTAGAAAATACCATCATGTTTTCTTCTTCTTCAATAAAGTGGACACAATAAACGTGGACTAGGGACAGCCATTAGTCGATTTGCCAATGGAGCAGTAAGCCCAAACATATCATCCATTTTAAGCTCACTTGGTTTCATCCCATCTGGTAATTCCCAAGTAAAGCAATGAAGTAAATGGGCCACAGCCACTTCCAATGCATAAAGCCCAAGTTGCATACCGGGGCAAGATCTTCGACCCGATCCAAATGGTAAAAATTCAAAATTACCACCTTTAAAATCTGGCACGCCTTGTTTAAGGAACCTACTAGGGTTAAAAGCATCAGGATCTTCCCATGAATTTTTGTCACGTCCAATGGCAAATGAATTTACGATAACATGTGACCTTGCTGGAATGTAGTAGCCAGAGACTGTCGATTCCTCCGCGGTTTCGTGGAGGAGGAGAGGGATTGGAGGGTGAAGTCGTAGAGTTTCTTTTATACAACATTTTAAGTAGGGTAATTTCTCAAAATCACATTCTTCAACTTTTCTATTGAGTCCAACAACGTTAGTCAATTCTTGTTGTACCTTTTTAAGTTCCTCTGGATTCTTCATAAGATGGGCCATGGCCCATTCTATTGCAGAAGCTACTGTTTCTGTACCTCCAAACATTACATCCTGCAATATTTATCACATGCATATTATCGTTTAAATTGAAGATTGTACTCACTCAGTTTAAAAAAATAATTATGACCTATTTTTTTTTAGTACATTTCAAAAATAACTTGACAACATTTTAATTTCAATTTTTCACGTGACATATATTTAAGACTACAAGATTAAAGGGCATTTGATGCATTTGACGTAACTTTAATTTAAGACCATAAGATTCAAAAGTTCTTTTTTTATTTTTTTAAATTTCGATCCGTGTCAAATCAAAATAAATTATACTCTTTGAAACGGATGGAGTAGAACTATTTATACATTATGTAAAATCACATAACCTATAATATAATACCATAAATTATTATTATTATTATTATTTAATATCACTAGTGTATAGAAATTGTGTGATAGTTAAATAGGTTTACGGGTAGGTGTGGAGTTAGGTAAGTAAGATAAACTATTAACTTCTACATCATTTCCAGGGAAGTGAATTTTCAAAGGGATGATGAATGATACCAATTTTTCTAGATAGGTTTTTATTGGCCAGTTTGAAATTTAATTAATCATAGAGTATTGCCCAGTTTGAAATGGCAATTACTGAGTAATTGGAGTGAAGGGATCCAAATGAATCTGTTTTTACGGCACCAACTCAGTTTTTACACGTTAACTAAATTCATTTGCTAGAATGATTCTTTTTTCTTACTTTTTCTGATCATTAGTAAATTCTTTTCAGAGTAACTTTTTCACATTAAAAAGGTTAGGCTATTGAACTCAAAAACTTTTGTTACCTAATCTACCTGCCTCTTTTTGCCACTTGGCAAAATGTATATCAATGCTTTATAGTATTGAATGGATAATGCCTTGGAGATAAAATCAAGAAGAGTTAATAGCAAGATTTAGAATTAACTTATTAGTCTTTGGTATATCTCATTGAAAGAGGGACTTAAAAAGATATAGTACTTATCAAGGTCTAGTATTTGCTACATGCTAAATCATTTATATAGAAAACTATTTTGTAGAATATAGTTGGGACACTAACAGTAATATGACAAGACAAATTGGTATCATATTTAGTGTTGTTATATTGAGATATTCAAAAGATGAATAATTGGAAGCTAATAAGTTGGAGGAAATTAACGTTTCTATTATTGTACTATATAAGTATATATGACACTCCACTAGAATCAAGTTACGTGGAAAACCACCTGGAAAAATAATTATAGGAGTATATATATTAACTATTAAGCAACACAAAGTACTTCTAGTTTACATATTGGAAAGGGATTTTTTTTCCTCGTGTAGTAATAGTTTCAAAATAAGATTTTAGTAAGTCTAGCTAATAGCTAGCCTAGGTGATGCTAAAACTATAGAAATCTGACCACTTAAAACAACTAATTACTGAAAAGGAAATACCGGATGATACCAAATTTTAATATACTAGGTTATCAATTTTCAATATATAATTTTCTGTTCTCTTAATATTAGTTTTGTGATGATTGAAAGACTTTAATGCATCTTATTTTTCTAAAAATCAGTCTACTTTCTACCGTCATCTTCATCGTAAAAAGGAAGTTAAAAATAAAGTACTAAAAGTATACATTAAAACATATTCACGAAAGATATTTGTGTTACCTAAGCTTCAATAATTCTTGATAGTAATATATGAGCTGCCAGAGACAGCCATGTTCCAAGCTAGTACCAAATTAATGATTCAAATCAAAAGTTTCTTGTTTTGTACAAGATTTTCTAGATCAACTTAGTGTTAAGAATAAGATACTCTCTCTTACTCTTCGTCGTTTCTCTAACACTCCCCCTTTCCTTTTTTGTGATACACTTACCGTTGCTGAGAAAAGTATCACTTTTAAATTTGAAAACAGTAACTTTGCTTTTTTTTAATTTTATTCTTAATGAGAAACTCCTATAACCTCACAAATAATATTATGGCATATTTAACGGCATAAGTTTCAAAACAAATATGTCAAACAAATGTTATGACATGTTTTAGATTGTATTTTTTTCTTTCTTCAGCCCCGTATTGATTTAAGTTATGTCATGTTAATCGGAAAGGATGGAGCATGTAACAAAAGCACATATGTATGGAAAAGTATTAGGGTGTATGTTTTATCCAACTTACCATGATGATGGCTTTGATATTATCCCTAGTAAGCCTTATAGCATTCTGCAAATCTTCAGACTCATTTACTTTTGTTTCTTCACTGTAAAAAGCTAAAAGCTCATCCACCATATCAGTTTCTCGATCACCATCATCAATAGTACCCGCCTTTCTTCTTTCTATATGGTCATCAATTATCGAATCAATGAACCCATCCAGCGAAGCACGTGCCTTAGCAAGTCTAACATTTAGCCCTTGCTGGCCAACCCACCCTAGCCATGGAATAAAATCAGCCATGTTAAATGCACCAAATAGCTTCGAAAATTCTTGCAGAATTTTAATGAATTCGTCTTGTCCTTCATCTGAACATGTTCCGAAAGCAGCTCGGTAGATAATATTACGCGTGAGACCGAAAACAAGTTCCCCTAAGTTGACGGATGTGCCCGTGTTGGTTGTCACGATCCTGACCATTGAGTCCACTTCATCGCGAACTGAGTCCCATGACTCAGCTCGCTTGCGACTGAACAGTTTCATGACACATAATTTTCTCATCTGACGCCAAAAGGGTCCATAGTCAGCAAAAGCCATGTCTGCACGCTCGTATGTTAGGTAGGTGATCGCTACGGTCGCTGGACGGTTCGAAAATATATTGTCTTGTACCTGTCAGAAATTAAACATGATATAATTAATCAAGTAGTCACTTTAGTGTAAAAAAATATATATATTTTTTTTTTATTTTCGGTCAATAAGATAAGTACAGGTGTCTCTGCTTAATTTATTAGTCACTTTATATTGTTAGCACATATTATTTGAGTGTTTCTCTCAAGTGTCTAAATCACTTCAACAGTACCTGTAGTACTTGGCGAGCTTCCTCAGGACCAGAGATGACAATTTTGTGGACATAACCCATTTTGAGGTGAAAAACGCCACCATATTTTTGGGCTAGTTTGGCAAGACCACGGTGAGTTAACTGGTCCATCATCAACATGTTACCAATGAGAGGCCAGCCTCTTGGCCCTGGCGGATAACGTTTCCGGCGAGAGGTGGAGAAGAGGTATAAGAAGAAGAGAGGGATAATGAACAAGAAGAGTTGCAGCATGGACTTATCTTGTAAAGATTCAAGAATTGAATTAATATTCTTTTGCACAATATCTTTCATTTTTATTCGAAATCTCTCTCTTTGTTGTTGATATCTTTGCTTTGTTTTTGAGTGGAGATATTAGGAGATTATATTGGTGTGGTGGAGTAATATGTGGGAGAAAGAGACTAGCTAGTTGGGATGCAATTGCAAACGCAAAATGGTTCTACCTCTTATTGGTGGATAGGAGGGGTCTTTATATACTAAAATTTATCACTTCCCGTCGGTACCAAGTTGGTGTATACTGTTGAATTGGCTAGAGACGGATACAAAATTTTGAGATCCTAAATCCTCAATAAAATAATTTTTTACATGTACATAAATTGGGCAAGTGGTAGATCGCCTAGAAGTTGGAAGGAGAACTAATATTTCAGGTTTTGCGTTTTATCAGAAAATAAAAACAAAAAAAAGGCTTTTAGTAAAAATTAAAAAAGTGTGCATTTTTAGGACTTAAAAGCGGAAAGTGATTTTATTTAAATAAACAAAGTTTTTAGAACTAAAAACAGAAAAGCATTTTTAGAACCTAAAAACTGAAAGAATTTTAATTTTAGAAAAACAAAAATCATAGAGAGCTCCTTAATCGCCACTGAACCAAACTATCTACTCAATTTGGCTATGGTTTCCATCTGCATATACTTATTCTCTTAATATATTTTTTTATAGAATTATAGAATTTATGATAGCGGGTAGGGATTTCAGAAACCCCCACCCTCTAATGTAGATCCATCCCTTGATTCGGCGAACAAAATTAAAATATTAAGAATTTAACTTTGTATATTTATAGTATAATTTTATCTTACTTTATCAAGTTATGTAAATAAAATTTACGTAAGTAATATGCACAAACAATTAAGTTTATCATAGAAATTTGCGCATTATCAGCGAATACGAGTAAAATCCAAACTTTTATGAGTTCATTTATATACACTACATGTTGATTAAGAATCTTTCACAAAATCAATCAGTTGACATGACGTCTAAATAACTACATGTAATCATCTTTATAAATGAATTTATAACCTCAAAATTAGGATAAGTAATTTTAGATTAAAGTGAATTGATATAATAAAAAATAATTAGATACCGCTGTGTATAAGTTAAATCCTATTTAAATACTCATATACAATTTTATTTAAGAAGTTTTTCATGCTAAATGCATTCTAGATTTAAAAAAACGGAGCCACCCATATAGATTATATTATCCCGGAAGCCTACGTTAATTAAGATAGTGAAATATGTATATGTCAAGTAAAATATTATATTTCAATATATTATTCGCTTCATTAAACTATTTGTCGATTGGTCTTAGAATTAGAATAGTCAAAGAAATATTAATCAAGCTCTAGAATATTACATTCCAATATATATTATTAAATTGCGCTTTACCCATTTTTATCCTTAGTTCATTACCTTACATATTTTTCAAATCATTAAATTAAATTCATATTTATTATTTTTTAATATGTGTACCAAGTCAATAGTGGAGAAATAGTACTGCTAGACGCAGGAAGTAACGGATTAGAATCAAAAGGGTTTAATTGAAACACTTTGTTTTACTCATTCAATGTATAAAATTAAGAAAATTTTATCATATTATTTCAATACTATAAATACTTGAAATGTATATTACTCAAATTTATATTTTAAAAATCTTAGTAAAATAAATATTTTACTAGGAGGATTGCAAAGAAAATATGAAACGAAGGGACCAAATGTCAATAGCGCTAGGCTTTAATGTAGCCGCAAAACGAGGCAATATAAATTTTGTGAAAGCATTTCCTTTTTTAAATTCTGTGCTTGTGGAGAATATCTGTAGCAAATAAATACAAGTATTTTTAATAATTTTACTCTTTCATTTAAACTTCAAATTATAATGATCAATCTAATTAATATTTTATTTTTTATAATAAAATTTATATAATTAAAAATTATGTTGATAAAATAATTGTACTATTAAAAGCTATAATATAATTGACAATTTAAAATATTTCATCTAAATAATAATTAAAATAAATAAATTAAAACGGGGGATATACAATATCATTATTTGACATTACTATTCAATAATATGGTCAAAATCTTATCTTAAACTTAAAGATGCATGTTACTTTTTCTAGGGCAGAAAATATAACTATGATATACATTCTCTTTCCTTTATAAAGAATCATCACAATATATTTCATGTGGGAGTTAAGATAATAAGAAATTGTATAAGGAAGAATTCAATATATATCAATGCCACACGAGTTAAATGATAATTAATTATTTAATGTCATTCGTAGAAAAAAAATAGGTAAGATTTTGATGTAAAACTTTAATTAATTATGAACCTTGGAGTGTTCTCTTATTCCGACGCTAGAACTACCAGAAAAAGCATCACCTCACCATTACAAGCTTTTAAGGGCATGTTCGGTGCGAAGAAAATTTTTTAAATATTTTTTTTAAGAAAACAAATTTCTTCAAACTAAATAAAATAACTTTCCTAATCAAAGTAGGGAAAATAAATTACAAAGTTTATACCAATCAAAATCACCCACTCCCACCCCAAAATAAAAAATTATTACC